>NW_028321834.1:0-39837 GCF_062004578.1 Staurois parvus | reverse complement strand
AGAGTGCCCCCTTACATCAGATGTCCCCATCAGAGTGCCCCCTTACATCAGGTGTCCCCATCAGAGTGCCCCCTTACATCAGGTGTCCCCATCAGAGTGCCCCCTTACATCAGATGTCCCCATCAGAGTGCCCCCTTACATCATGTATCCCCATCAGAATGCCCCCTTACATCATGTATCCCCATCAGAGTGCCCCCTTACATCAGGTGTCCCCATCAGAGTGCCCCCCCCCCCCCTTACATCAGCTCTCTGCATCAGACTGGCTTATGGATCAGTGGATAAGGAGCTCTCAGAGACTTGGGAGGGGCACAGCTAAAATCTCGGGGGCACAGCTGACCCCAGCACCCCCCTAGATCCGGCCCTGGTGGCACTGCCCAGTACACAGAATGTTCTGACAGCTGGAACAGTAAAAAAATAATCAGCCTGCCACTAATTATCACCAATACAGAAAGATACAAAGTAACATTGTTTCATTTTGTATCTTTCTGTTTATTCATCTGCAGATCAAAGGGATGAACTTCCGTCTGCTGATGAAGTCGGTTAAAGCGACCCGACAAGGAAAAAAAAGTTGTTTTTACTTCAATGTTCCTCTGTTTCTCCCCTTGTTAGCCCTTCGTTTCCTCTAATCAGCCCTAATTAACTCCGTATTCTCCTCCTCCATTCACTGATTATTTTCCTGCTGATTTTTCTCTCTTTTTTTGTTCATCTCTATCCTACTAACTAATAATATTTAAACGTCTTTTTATATATTTACAAGTTTCACATTTAAAAAGCGCAAAGTTGAAGAAATAAAACCCGGAACCCTTTCCTTCATCTGTCAATCACTTTGCGATGCTTTGTAGCAGAATCATCATTTTAGGGTCATTAGAAACAGAAGAAATCCCGGAAATAAATGCGCACTTTTCATGCAGCAACGCTGTTTGTTTGTAAACGGACACCCATCAAACACAGAAACAGCGCGTTTTGTTACGTTTACTGGTTTAAGGGGAGAAAAACTCATCCGGAAAACAATAGCTGAGGAGAGAAGGAGACGAAGGAGATAATTCGGGCTGATTGGGGTCACTAAGGATTACTAAGGGATAAACACAGGAACAGTTTTTGTAAAAAAAAAAGTAAAAAAAATTGTCCGGTTGCTTTTACTGACATCCTTTGCAGATCTAAGTTCATCCCATTGATCTGCAGATGAATGAACAGAAAGATACAGAAGTAACAACAGGTAACATTGTATCTTTGTATATTCTCAGCCTGGTGCTGTGTTGTTTATAAGCACAGAGTCAGACCGGCCGGCCACGCCTTCTCTGAGTATACAGGGGTACCTGCCAACCGCCTACCTGGAAATGTACGTCAGGATATAGTAGTGAAGTTCCGGGGTCTATGGCCGCAGCTGGATGCCACATTCCCAGAATTAGAATTTTCGGCAGCCGCGGCTCTTTCTCCTAAAAGTGATCCGAGCCGCTGAATAGCCGCTGGATCACTAACAGAAGTGGCGGGAGGGGTCACCCCCTTTCCTTCTGCCGCTTTCCGGTGGTTGTCGGTTTTACCTGACTCATCAGTGTTGGCCATAGAGATGATCAGAGGAAAGATGGCCTCCGCTCATGTCTATAACCCAGGAGGACCAGAGCGACGTCATGACGTCACTTCCATTTCCAGGCCGGTGTAAACAATGCCTTTTATTTATTTATTTTATTTTATATTTTATTTTTTAAAGCGCTAGATTTTTTTTTTGATCTGATGCTTTCCAGCGTAGAGAAGAGTTGTGGGGTCTTATACAGAGGGACTGGATGTGCTACACATGTCCTGTGTACAGTATACTGGTAGAGGGGTCCCAGCGGCAGAACAGAGAGACTGGATGTGCTACACATGTCCTGTGTACAGTATACTGGGAGAGGGGTCCCAGCGGCAGGACAGAGAGACTGGATGTGCTACACATGTCCTGTGTACAGTATACTGGTAGAGGGGTCCCAGCGGCAGGACAGAGAGACTGGATGTGCTACACATGTCCTGTGTACAGTATACTGGGAGAGGAGTCCCAGCGGCAGGACAGAGAGACTGGATGTGCTACACATGTCCTGTGTACAGTATACTGGGAGAGAGGTCCCAGCGGCAGGACAGAGAGACTGAATGTGCTACACATGTCCTGTGTGTAAGATTTCTCTGCGGATTTGATTTGTGTTTTTACCTGTAAAATCCTCCCCGGCGGAGACACCAGAAAAGCTCTCAGACAGCCGCTGGGTGGCGCCATCCATTGTCCATTGTGGTGCATTGCCATGAATGTGCGCCTACAGTGCGCCGCGCCCCCGCCATTGTTCCTGGGGTTGTCCAGCTCCCAGGGTGAGGATCCAGAACTGCGCCCCCCTCCCCCATTGTGCATACATGTCATAGAATGGGGGTACCACTCTGCATCCATTCTCTGCCCCCCTCCCCCACTGTACATACATGTCATAGAATGGGGGTACCACTCTGCGTCTATTCTCTGCCCCCCTCCCCCACTGTACATACATGTCATAGAATGGGGGTACCACTCTGCGTCTATTCTCTGCCCCCCTCCCCCACTGTACATACATGTCATAGAATGGGGGTACCACTCTGCGTCTATTCTCTGCCCCCCTCCCCCACTGTACATACATGTCATAGAATGGGGGTACCACTCTGCGTCTATTCTCTGCCCCCCTCCCCCACTGTACATACATGTCATAGAATGGGGGTACCACTCTGCGTCTATTCTCTGCCCCCCTCCCCCACTGTACATACATGTCATAGAATGGGGGGTACCACTCTGCGTCTATTCTCTGCCCAGGGGCGGACTGACAACTCATGGGGCCCCCGGGCAATAGGGGATCATGGGGCCCCTGTGTCCTTGCCCAAACTCAAAAAGCCTATGAAAAAGGTACCAGGGGCATCTCATGGGGCCCCCTACTGACCCCGGGCCCTCGGGCAGTGCCCGAGTTTCCAAATGGTCAGTCCGCCCCTGTACTCTGCCCCCCTCCCCCACTGTACATACATGTCATAGAATGGGGGTACCACTCTGCGTCCATTCTCTGCCCCCCCCCCACTGTACATACATGTTGTAGAACGGGGGTACCACTCTGCGTCCATTCTCTGCCCCCTCCCCCACTGTACATACATGTCATAGAATGGGGGTACCACTCTGCGTCCATTCTCTGCCCCCCCCCACTGTACATACATGTTGTAGAACGGGGGTACCACTCTGCGTCCATTCTCTGCCCCCCCTTGCCTCCCTGTGTCCGGGGCACCTGCCCCTTCTGCCCCCCCCCCCTTGTCCTGCCCCTGATTGCTGATCACAACACAGCAGCAGATTTCTCCGGCGCCCCGCCTGTTTTCACACTTTCACCACCAATGAATGGGCGGCCTAATCCAACGTGGGAACCCGCACTCACACACAGCTGCCTGGTTTGCAGCATCACACAGAGGTCACACTTTACTGCACCATCTCCCAGTGCAATGACTGCGATGGAAGAAGGATGGTGAGGGAGAAACGGGGTTCATTCTGAATACCCAAGGGGGGATTCTGATGGGGACCCTGATGTAAGGGGGGGGGGATTCTGATGGGGACTCTGATGTAAGGGGGGACTCTGATGGGGACCCTGATGTAAAGGGGGGGGGATTCTGATGGGGACCCTGATGTAAGGGGGGGACTCTGATGGGGACCCTGATGTAAGGGGGGGACACTGATGGGGACCCTGATGTAAGGGGGGGACTCTGATGGGGACCCTGATGTAAGGGGGGGGATTCTGATGGGGACCCTCATGTAAGGGGGGGGACTCTGATGGGGAGCCTGATGTAAGGGGGGGACACTGATGGGGACCCTGATGTAAGGGGGGGGGATTCTGATGGGGACCCTGATGTAAGGGGGGGGGATTCTGATGGGGACCCTGATGTAAGGGGGGACTCTGATGGGGACCCTAATGTAAGGGGAGGGGGACTCTGATGGGGACCCTGATGTAAGGGGGGATTCTGATGGGGACCCTGATGTAAGGGGGGGGGATTCTGATGGGGACCCTGATGTAAGGGGGGAACTCTGATGGGGACCCTGATGTAAGGGGGGGACTCTGATGGGAACCCTGATGTAAGGGGGGACTCTGATGGGGAACCTGATGTAAGAGGGGGACTGTGGTGGGGACCCTGATGTAAGGGGGGGATTCTGATGGGGACCCTGATGTAAGAGGGGACTTTGATGTAAGGGGGATGCTGATGGGGACCCGAATGTAAAGGGGAATGTAAGGGAGACTCTTATATAGGGGGATTCTGATGATGAAATGTATGGTGTGGCCCCGTCTCTGCACAGTTTGGTGCCCTCAGGCCCCCCATATGTTCCCTGGATCCTCTGACTTCCTGTTGTGTCCGCGGGACAGGAAGTGAAGGGGAATCTCCTGACCGGGGATATAGCCCCCCCCCCCCCCCAGTCCTGGGTTGTACAGTAAGTAGTAGGTAGGGATGTATGAAGGGATCATTCTACTAGACAATGAAATATCACCCCGAGGGGGAGGGGCAGAATTTCTGGATGTCCCCCCCCATCCCCCCCCATCCCCGGGGACATCACACATAGAACCCAAATTACCTGTCCATCAGTGGTGATACGATCAGTCAGGTGGGAAGTCTGATGGTCCTAGACTTGAACATTTCTGCGGAGAGAGAAGAGAAGAGAAGAGAAGAGAAAGGACGGGAAGAGAACAAAAGAGAAGAGAAGAGAAGAGGAGAGGAGGGAAGGGAAGAGTGGGATTAGTACAGTGACCGGCGTGTCAGAAGATGGCGGCAGATGACCCCACAGACAGGAGACATGACGCCTCTATTTATAGAAGATGTACAGCTATTCGTCCAGCAAAGTCTCATGTACATTCGTTCTGGGCGAGTTGGTTGTGAGAATGGGGCAGAATCGGGGGGTTTCTTCTGGTCGTAGTTTTTACCCCCTTACTGCCCCCACAGTATGAATAAATGGGCGGAGTGGTGGATGTCTGTTTCTGGAGTGCCGTGTAGACACATGACCTCAGAGACAGCCCTCTGGGGGCCAGTTCACCCGTTCATGTGTGTGAATGGAGCCATCCTCGGACACTGTGTACAGAGCCCATCCGACAGGCACTGTACCTGACCCTGCCGGCTTCTGCTGCTCCCTTCACCAGCATTGACAGGAAGGAAGCTGCCATATACAGTACAGTGATGGCGGAATACATGACAGCCGGGTCCCACCAAAGTGGGAAAAGATTGGGCGTTCAGATGAAGGCCTGGACAAGCAATGTTCTGTCTGAACCTGTGTTCCCACCAAGGACTCATCCCTACCAACCATCATCACCAGTCCATGGGATCATCATCACCAGTCCATGGGATCATCATCATCACCAGTCTATGGGATCATCATCATCACCAGTCCATGGGATCATCATCATCACCAGTCTATGGGATCATCATCATCACCAGTCCATGGGATCATCATCATCACCAGTCTATGGGATCATCACCATCATCACCAGTCTATGGGATCATCATCATCATCATCACCAGTCCATGGGATCATCATCATCACCAGTCCATGGGATCACCATCACCAGTCCATGGGATCACCATCATCACCAGTCCATGGGATCATCATCATCATCAGTTCATGAGATTATCATCATCGCCATCACCAATCCATGGGGTCATCATCATCATCATCATCATCACCAATCCATGGGATCATCATCATCATCAGTTCATGAGATTATCATCGCCATCACCAATCCATGGGATCATCATCATCATCATCATCACCAATCCATGGGATCATCATCATCACCAATCCATGGGATCATCATCATCATCACCAGTCTATGGGATTATCATCCTCATCCTCACCAATCCATGGGATCATCATCACCAGTCTATGGGATTATCATCCTCACCAATCCATGGGATCATCATCATCAGCACCAGTCTATGGGATTATCATCCTCATCCTCACCAATCCATGGGATCATCATCATCATCACCAGTCCATGGGATCATCATCATCACCAGTCTATGGGATCATCATCATCACCAGTCTATGGGATCATCATCATCACCAGTCTATGGGATCATCATCATCACCAGTCCATGGGATCATCACCAGTCTATGGGACTATCATCATCACCAGTCCATGGGATCATCACCAGTCTATGGGACTATCATCGCCATCATCATCATCCTCAACATTATCATTCTATTGGATTATCATCACCATCATCACCAGTCTATGGGATCATCATCATCACCAGTCTATGGGATCATCATCATCATCACCAGTCTTTGGGATCATCATCACCACTCCATGAGATCATCATCATCATGATGATGATGATAATCCCATGGACTGGTGATGATGATGATGATGATGATAATCCCATGGACTGGTGATGATGATAAATCCATAGACTGGTGATGATGATAATCCCATAGATTGGTGATGATGATGATAATTCCATAGACTGGTGATGATGGTGATGATAATCTCATAGACTGATGATGTTGAGGATGACGATAATGATGATGATGATGGCGTTCATAGTCCCATGGACTGGTGATGATCCCATGGACTGGTGATGATGATGATCCCAAGAACTGGTGATGATGATAATGACGATGATCCCAAGAACTGGTGATGATGATGATGATCCCAAGAACTGGTGATGATGATGATTCTATAGACTGGTGATGATGATGATCCTATAGACAGGTGATGATGATGATCCCATAGACTGGTGATGATGATGATGATCCCATAGACTGGTGATGATGATGATCCCATGGACTGGTGATGATGATGATCCCATGGACTGGTGATGATGATGATGATTCTATAGACTGGTGATGATGATGATTATCCCATAGACTGGTGATGATGATGATGATTCTATAGACTGGTGATGATGGTGATGATGATCCCATAGACTGGTGATGATGATGATGATTCTATAGACTGGTGATGATGGTGATGATGATCCCATAGACTGGTGATGATGATGATGATGATCCCATAGACTGGTGATGATGAAGATGATGATCCCATAGACTGGTGATGATGATGATGATTCTATAGACTGGTGATGATGGTGATGATGGTGATGATGATCCCATAGACTGGTGGTGGCAATGATGAGGATCATCTCATAGATTGGTGATGATGATGTTAATAATCCCATAGACTGGTGATGAGGGTTATCATCATCACCAGTCTATGGGATTATCATCATCCTCATCATCACCACCACAAGTCTATGGGATCATCATTATCATCATCATCATCACCACCAGTTTATGGGATTATCATCACCATCACCAGTCTATGGGATCATCATCCTCATCCTCACCAGTCTATGGGATTATCATCACCATCCCCAGTCTATGGGCTCATCCTCATCCTCACCAATCTATGGTATTATTATGTCCAGCCCTCCTGTAATACGTTGCTATCAGCACTGGCCGTTCATACTCTCTTAGCGCTCATTTCTCGCTGATTTATATTATTTATATTCATAAGAACATTCGCCCCAAAGAGAAGACACCTGAAGAACATTCAGTTCCCCCATCCTCAGTCGCTGGATTCCTCGTACAGAACGAATGTACATGCCGGACCACCAGACTAATAGTTATGGAGATTCTTTTATAAATAAACCCCAAAGTGTCATCTCCAATACCGTACCCTGCAAGGCTTCCTTATTGGCCATCGGCAGCACGGGAGAGTTTCCCGGTCTTCCTTTTTGGGGCTCTCATTGGTTCCTGTTGGGGCCATCAGATCTCTGGAGTCCATCGACTTCTTCTACAGAATCAAACAAAGATTCATCATTCAGCGGAGATATGGAAAGGACGGGACCGGCTAATCTTCTACAATGAGAATCATCACTTTTAAAGGAAAATTACAGAACGCGTCCTCCAACCCCTCCCCCTCCATATATATACACTATATTGTCAAAAGTATTGGCCCCGCCCTCCATATCATTTGATTCAGGTGTTCCAATCCCCTCCATATCATGTGATTCAGGTGTTCCAATCCCCTCCATATCATGTGATTCAGGTGTTCCAATCCCCTCCATGGCCACAGGTGTATACAATCAAGCCCCTAGGCATGCAGACATGGTATATATACAGGACAGATACGTATCCATACATCGTCCTCGGTATACGTCTGCGGACATTGTATATATACGGGACAGATACGTATCCATACATGGTCCTCGGTATACGTCTGCGGACATCGTATATATACGGACAGATACGTATCCATACATCATCCTCAGTATACGTCTGCGGACATCGTATATATACGGGACAGATACGTATCCATACATCATCCTCAGTATACGTCTGCGGACATCGTATATATACGGGACAGATACGTATCCATACATCGTCCTCGGTATACGTCTGCGGACATCGTATATATACGGGACAGATACGTATCCATACATCGTCCTCGGTATACGTCTGCAGACATCGTATATATACGGGACAGATACGTATCCATACATCGTCCTCAGTATACGTCTGCGGACATCGTATATATACGGGACAGATACGTATCCATACATCGTCCTCGGTATACGTCTGCAGACATCGTATATATACGGGACAGATACGTATCCATACATCATCCTCGGTATACGTCTGCAGACATCGTATATATACGGGACAGATACGTATCCATACATCGTCCTCGGTATACGTCTGCAGACATCGTATATATACAGGACAGATACGTATCCATACATCGTCCTCGGTATACGTCTGCAGACATCGTATATATACGGGACGGATACGTATCCATACATCGTCCTCGGTATACGTCTGCAGACATCGTATATATATACAGGACAGATACGTATCCATACATCGTCCTCGGTATACGTCTGCAGACATCGTATATATACGGGACAGATACGTATCCATACATCGTCCTCGGTATACGTCTGCAGACATGGTATATATACGGGACAGATACGTATCCATACATCGTCCTCGGTATACGTCTGCAGACATCGTATATATACGGGACGGATACGTATCCATACATCGTCCTCGGTATACGTCTGCGGACATCGTATATATACGGGACAGATACGTATCCATACATCATCCTCGGTATACGTCTGCAGACATGGTATATATACGGGACAGATACGTATCCATACATCGTCCTCGGTATACGTCTGCGGACATCGTATATATACGGGACAGATACGTATCCATACATCGTCCTCGGTATACGTCTGCAGACATCGTATATATACGGGACGGATACGTATCCATACATCGTCCTCGGTATACGTCTGCAGACATCGTATATATACGGGACAGATACGTATCCATACATCGTCCTCGGTATACGTCTGCAGACATCGTATATATACGGGACAGATACGTATCCATACATCGTCCTCGGTATACGTCTGCAGACATCGTATATATACAGGACAGATACGTATCCATACATCGTCCTCGGTATACGTCTGCGGACATCGTATATATATACGGGACGGATACGTATCCATACATCGTCCTCGGTATACGTCTGCAGACATCGTATATATACGGGACGGATACGTATCCATACATCGTCCTCGGTATACGTCTGCAGACATCGTATATATACAGGACAGATACGTATCCATACATCGTCCTCGGTATACGTCTGCAGGACATTGCTCGGTGATATGTAGGAATTGATGTGTATGGACATGTCTGGTTGGACAGCTGTGTCTATAGAAGGTCTTCTGATGGACGGAATGTTCCTGGATGTGTAGAGCCCTCACACCGTACAATCCCTCCAGGGAACTCACCTCTCCTCCATCCTGGGACACCCTCCGCTCACCGTTAGATGGGGTCACCAGCAGCACAACGACAACGAGACCCCCCAAGATCAGCAGAGTCCTCATAACCGACCCGCAGCCCGATCCTCACTACAGCAAAGACGTTGTACAATGTGGGACCCCCGCCCTCCGTCTGCTTCATGGTGCTGATTGCACTTCTTATTTACCCCTTTTCCCCTCCCCCTCCCCTCTTCCTGGGACTGGCCGGCTGCGGGATCCAAACCCACAGATGAGCCAACATCCTTCCCTATTCTACCTTCACATTGTCTTGTCTTTTAGTATTTCATTGTTTTCTATGAATGTATTATTCCTGGTATTTCTATACGGGGCTCCCGCCTAGGTGGGCGCTATAGTTGTAGATCCATTTCTCAGTGGGATCGGTGGATCCGGGTTTGGTTCTTGCTGGCTGTTCTGCGTTCTGTAGTTGCACGCTCGCCTACGTTCTCTTGGATTCTAGTGAGATCTGGAACATAGTGGTCTGGAGGGGGCAGAGACCCCAAGCTGAATACATACAGCCTCAGCCAAGAGTGACCAGCAGGGGGCCCGAGGTGTGTATAAATACCCTGGAGCCTGGAGCAATAGGGGTCCTTGCCTTGGTGGAGAGAGACCCAGCCTGGACCCAGCCCCTCGCCATTCACTAAAGGGTTAACACTGAGAACAAATCCTTTATTGAAAGGATCCAGGATCTAGTTCCAGTGAAGGGTGAAGGGAACTCTTAAGGTGACATTTTGGACAATTTCAAGTTTCCAACTTTGTGGGAGGAGTTTGGGGATGGCCCCTTCCTGTTCCAACATGACTGCGCACCAGTGCACAAAGCAAGGTCCATAAAGACATGGAGGAGCCAGTTTGGGGTGGAGGAACTTGACTGGCCTGCACAGAGTCCTGACCTCAACCCCATAGAACACCTTTGGGATGAATTAGAGCGGAGACTGCGAGCCAGGCCTCCTCCCCCAACATCAGTGCCCCTCCCCCGACATCAGTGCCTGACCTGACAAATGTGCTTCTTGAAGAATGGTCCAACCTTCCCATAGACACCCTCCTAAACCTTGTGGACGGCCTTCCTAGAAGAGTTGAAGCTGTTATAGCTGCAAAGGGCGGGGCCAACTCAATATTGAACCCTACGGACTAAGACTGGGGGGCCATTAAAGGTCATGTGCGTGGAAAGGGCGGGGCCAACTCAATATTGAACCCTACGGACTAAGACTGGGGGGCCATTAAAGGTCATGTGTGTGGAAAGGCCCGGCCCAATATTGAACCCTACAGACTAAGACTGGGAGGCCATTAAAGGTCATGTGCATGGGAAGGGCGGGGCCAACTCAATATTGAACCCTACGGACTGAGACTGGGGGGCCATTAAAGGTCATGTGCTTGGGAAGGACGGGGCCAACTCAATATTGAACCCTACGGACTGAGACTGGGGGGCCATTAAAGGTCATGTGCTTGGGAAGGACGGGGCCAACTCAATATTGAACCCTACGGACTGAGACTGGGGGGCCATTGAAGGTCATGTGCGTGGAGAGGCCATCGGCCCAATACTTGGGGCAATATGGTGTATATATATTTTTTATACATTTGTATAGATTGGGGTTGTTCCTCTCCGTGACATTCTGGCTCCCCCAGTGGACCTGTGTAATCTGATGATCTTTGTAAGTGTGGAACATATAAGGGGGGAATATGACGTTTTATTTGCACCCTTATAGAAAACTAAACTAAAAATGAATAGAACTCATATTTCTAGGATTCTTCTTGCTGATATTCCTCCTATGTGGTGGTCCCCGGGCTATCCCACACTCCTGGCCGGCTCTTTGGTGAGGTTCCCTCCATCTCGGTGACACCTCTCTGTGGTGGACCATTTGTGGAGTGGAGGTCTGGTTGTGGGCGGGGTTCTCACCTTTGTATATGATGTACTTACCGTAATGAACAGTATTTTATATCTCACACCTATTATTGTATTTTAGTTGGTATCCTGAATGCGTTCTTCCTGAAGAAGCCACGAGGAGAAACATGTAGAAGAACATGCATAGAGGACCTCGCCAACATGTCTGTACCAACTGGAGAGGAAATCCATCAAAGCCGTCTCTGGGAAATGTTTCTCTGGCTTTAATATGGATTTGTAATGAATGTTACTGGTTTATAATGGTTTATGTTTGGTTTATGGTTGCAGCACCTTAAAAATAGTCGACAAATACGTTTACATTTCAAATTTTGTTGTGGATTTCATTTCCAAATTCTTTTTCGAATTTGAATAATTTGTTATTTCTTATGAAATTTTCGTTATTTTGGTTTCGCTTAAATTCGTTACTATTGAAGTTCAGAAATTCAGATACATCTGAATCTCCAAATAATGAAAATTTCCTCAGAATCTCGATTTGGAACCAAACACACCGCACACGTCTACTCAAGACCAGAAGTCACACCCAGGTGCCAACAATACTCCCCCATCCTTGTAGATATAGAGTTGTCACCTCCCTGTAGCCTCCAAGAGAAGATCTAACCAATTGGTCTACAAGCCCAGCAGGGGGACGAGGTCTGGAGGCTCCCAAATGTCTTCCACCAATTCATTGATGTCAACGATCAGAGGAATCTATTTTATCTCTCATAAAAGCTCAAATATAATGAATATAATTCCTTCCTGGTACCATTATTGGGGTACACAGCGGGGACCGGTCTTGGTGCAATCAGAACTGACACGCTGGTGTTGAAGATCCTATCCTCGACAAAACCATTAGAACCATTCATGGCCCCTTTGACCCTATTCACATTGGAACACAGAACCGTCCTGTGGGCTGGGAAGGAGACACCTCCCCTCCCCGCCCCTCCCCAGGGTTGATTGGCCAAGGGCTAAAGTCCAGCCCACATCCATATCTCCATAAATTGAGGACCTGAGATCTGGACGGGGGATTCACATGGAGTTGGTTCGAAATTGTGGATGTTTCTGATGTGCTCCTGTTGTAGGATAATCCTCGGTAGAAGGTTTTATTTTTAATCCCTTTTTATCTCCATAGACAGCTGTGTGTCCTTTTGTGTCTTTTGTATCTTTCGTCATTATTTCTTTTTATAGTTGTGTGGAGGCCATAGTGTGTGGTGGCCCAGCAGACCAGTCTGCAGACAAACTGTTGGTTGGTGTCAAGCTACCATTTGTTGTGCGTCTGGTGTGGGGGGGGGTGTTGGGGAGGGGTGTGTCTGGTGTGGGGGAGGGGTGTGGACAGTGGAAAAGTGATGAACACCAGGGTTCTAGCTTGTAGGATAGCTGGAGGAATCTGAGAAGGGTGTGCCAATTGGTAGACTGCTCCCCAATCCAGAGTGCACCAGATTGTATATAAGATTCGTAACCTCTCCAAAACCGAGCTCCTAGTCTTCCCCCCCCAGCCCGGACCCCACCCCCCACTGACTTCTCCATCAAGTCCAACAATGCCACCATCAGACCCGCCCCACAGGCCAGAGTACTTGGTGCCATTCTGGACTCCATCCTATCCTTCCAGCCCCAAGTCCAATCTTTACCAAACTCGTGCAGACTCCACATCCGCAACATGCAGACTCCACCTCCGCAACATGCAGACTCCGCCTCCGCAACATGCAGACTCCGCAACATGCAGACTCCGCCTCCGCAACATGCAGACTCCACCTCCGCAACATGCAGACTCCGCCTCCGCAACATGCAGACTCCACCTCCGCAACATCGCCAAAATCCGCACGTTCCTAACCCCAGAAACCACTAAACAGCTCATCCACTCCCTCATCATATCACGACTCGACTACTGCAACTCCCTCCTCACTGGCCTGCCTCGCCGCTGGCTATCCCCGCTTCAGTCCATCCTGAATACGGCTGCCAGACTCATCCACCTTTCCAACCGCTCCATCTCCGCCACCCCCCTCTGCCAATCCCTCCACTGGCCTCCACTCAGTGTCCTCCACCCCCCTCTGCCAATCCCTCCACTGGCCTCCACCCCCCTCTGCCAATCCCTCCACTGGCCTCCACTCAGTGTCTTCCACCCCCCTCTGCCAATCCCTCCACTGGCCTCCACTCAGTGTCCTCCACCCCCCTCTGCCAATCCCTCCACTGGCCTCCACTCAGTGTCCTCCACCCCCCTCTGCCAATCCCTCCACTGGCCTCCACTCAGTGTCCTTCACCCCCCTCTGCCAATCCCTCCACTGGCCTCCACTCAGTGTCCTCCATCCCCCTCTGCCAATCCCTCCACTGGCCTCCACTCAGTGTCCTCCACCCCCCTCTGCCAATCCCTCCACTGACCTCCACTCAGTGTCCTCCACCCCCCTCTGCCAATCCCTCCACTGGCCCCCACTCAGTGTCCTCCACCCCCCTCTGCCAATCCCTCTACTGGCCTCCACTCAGTGTCCTCCACCCCCCCTCTGCCAATCCCTCCACTCAGTGTCCTCCACCCCTCTCTGCCAATCCCTCCACTGGCCTCCACTCAGTGTCCTCCACCCCTCTCTGCCAATCCCTCCACTGGCTTCCGATTGCCCAACGGATCAAATTAAAAATTCTAACACTGACATACAAAGCCGTCCACCATACTGCCCCGAACTACATCACCGACCTAATATCCAAGTACCACCCAACACGCACACTCCGCTCCTCACAAGACCTCCTTCTCTCTAGTTCCCTGGTCTCCTCCTCCCATGCCCGCCTCCAGGACTTCTCCAGAGTGTCACCCATCCTCTGGAACTCCCTACCCCAATCCATCAAACTATCACCTACTCTCCTCTCCTTTAGGTGCACCCTGAAAACCCATCTCTTCAGGGAAGCCTACCCCACCCCCTGCTAATTGCCGACCTCCTCCACTCTTCCTACCACTCCATCCCCCACAGCTATCTCCTCCTGTGCCACCATCCCCTCCCTCCTAGATTGTAAGCTCCCAGGATCAGGGCCCTCGAACCCCTCATGTATCACATTGTATTGGTATTGTACTGTCACATGTTCTGTCCCCCTCTGTAATGTACAGCGCTGAGCCAACTATCGGCGCTTTATAAATACTGTATAATAATAATAATCGTTGACATCAATGAATTGGTGGAAGACATTTGGGAGCCTCCAGACCTCGTCCCCCTGCTGGGCTTGTAGACGACTTGCCTAGATCTTCTCTTGGAGGCTTCAGGGAGGTGACAACTCTATATCTACAAGGATGGGGGAGTATTGTTGGCACCTGGGTGTGACTTCTGGTATTGATTAGAGGTGTGCGGTGTGTTTGGTTCCAGACAGAAATTCATTATTTGGTGATTCTGATGGATGTGATCGTCAGCTCCATCTAGTGGCCATATTGCTGTATTTTCCTGAAATACTCCAATCAGGTAAATAGCGCATTATGGCCACTAGATGGAGCAAATGTATTTATTTATTACAGGTACTTATATAACGCCGTCAATGTACTCAGCGCTTTACATATATATTGTACGTTCCCATCAGTCCCCGCCCCTGAGGAGCGTATAATCTAAGGTCCCTAACTCACAATCATACATACTAGGGCCAATATAGACAGGAGCCAATTCACCTGCCACCATGTCTTTGGAGTGTGGGAGGAAACCGGAGTACCCAGAGGAAACCCACGCTGGCACAGGGAGAACATGCAAACTCCAGGCAGGTGTTGTCATGGTTGGGAATCAAACCGACAACCCGAGTACTGCCAGGGGGAAGTGCTAACCACTCAGCCACTGCAAATGACAGGGAGTGATTGGTGACGGCGGTGGAGACAATGGCACAGAGAATGTTTTCTCTATAAATAGACCCTCATATCTGGGTGGATGATTGTCCCACCAATAGCAGGAGATGCCCCTCCCCCCATGTGAGGATCTGTCACCTTCCTTCCATGGTGTCCCCCGTGCTATCATTTCCTTCTCTTTGTACCATCAGCGTGGAAACATTTCACCTTCCTGCCCAATAACCTCCTGAACTCCGGGCAGATAGAAGACACAACCAATGCCGCTCTCTGCTCACCAATCACACATTTTTATTGGGCAATAAAAGAAATGTTAGTAAAGCGATACAAGTCAGCGCGTCGTTTCCGGATGTCGGTCCCTGAAGAGCTGTGCAGACCTATGAAGAGCGATGAGGATCAAAGCGGCCTGGAGAGGGCGGAGTCACGGCTTAAATTCCTGGAAGGGAAGGAAGAAGAAGAAGGAGGTTACTTATAATGGACCTTCCAACCAATGGAAGTGATTTTGCACCTGGCTCCTCCCCCTTCCTCCTACACAATTATATTTAACCCCTCCCCCTCTCACCTTCCAGGGATCGGAGCGATTTGTACGTTTCTGCTATGGACCTGTTTATGTGGGGACAAGGTTGTCATTACTGAAGATAACAAGGTAACACATGTATTGTTGTTTAACCAGCTGCAGACTCTGGGCGTGCTACACACGTCCACAAATATGTCATCATTGTACACAGGGAATGTGTAGCACGTCCAGTCCTTCTGCCCTGCGGCCAGGACCGCCCCCCTCCCCTGTCCCAGTACTCGGCAATTCAGCTCTGACTAATCACAGTGGCACTCAGGGTCGGATCTACCCTATCTGATCTGGGGGGGCAGTAAAAAAAGTTAGGGCTCATAATGTGTCATGTCACATGGTGTCATGACCCGGGAAACACTATTATGTATTAGGCTGTCGTTAGATTTGGGTGATCAAAAAGAACCTGTGGCCCCTTATATCAGGAGTCCTCATCACAGTCCCCCTTTATATAAAGATCCCATCAGAGTGCCCCTTTACATCACATGTCCCCATCAGAATCTCCCATGTATCAGAGTCCATCTTAGGAGCCCCCCTCCCCATCTGAACCCACCTTACATCCTGGTCCCTGTCCGAGGCCCCCTTACTTCCAGGTTCCCATCAGAGTGCCCCCTTACATCAGATGTCCCCATCAGAGTGCCCCCTTACATCAGGTGTCCCCATCAGAGTGCCCCCTTACATCAGGTGTCCCCATCAGAGTGCCCCCCTTACATCAGATGTCCCCATCAGAGTGCCCCCCTTACATCAGGTGTCCCCATCAGAGTGCCCCCCTTACATCAGGTGTCCCCATCAGAGTGCCCCCCTTACATCAGGTGTCCCCATCAGAGTGCCCCCTTATATCAGGCATTCCCATCAGAGTGCCCCCTTACATCAGGTGTCCCGATCAGAGTGCCCCCTTACATCAGATGTCCCCACTATAATGTCCCCTTACATCAGGTGTCCCCATCAGAGTGCCCCCCTTAAATCAGGTGTCCCCATCAGAGTGCCCACTTAAATCAGGTGTCCCCATCAGAGTCCCCCTTACATCAGATGTCCCTATCAGAGTGCCCCCCTTACATCAGATGTCCCCATCAGAGTGCCCCCTTACATCAAGTGTACCCATCAGAGTGCCCCCTTACATCAGGTGTCCCCATCAGAGTGCCCCCTTACATCAGATGTCCCCATCAGAGTGCCCCCTTACATCAGGTGTCCCCATCAGAGTGTCAGGGCAGGAGCTGAGGAACGGACAGGCAAGCCTAACAATGTAACGCACTGGCTGATGACAACCACCACCCACAGACCAAAGTCCCTCAGGGCGCGGAGTCTAAGTCCCAGGCTGCCCTTCACCAGGGCCCCTGATGGTGGGGATGGACTTGACGCAGCCAGGAACCAGGTCGCGGCCCCCGAGACACCTCAGCTGCGGTAATGGCCGCCGCCTATGGCGTGTAGCTGGTGGAAGAGACAAAAGAGTAGTCAGACAAGCCGGGGTCAACAACAACAGGACAGAACAGTACAGGACAGCAGACGAGAATCACAGGTCACGAGCCGGGTTCAGCAACAGAGGGTCAGATCAAAGGAGAATACAAAGAATAGTCAAGTCACAAGCCGAATCAGATACCAGGAGAGTCACGAGAGTCAGAACAGAGTAATAGCAACACAAAGACACAAGACACAAGTGCAAAGAGCATGTGCGGGCCACAGGCTTATATGTCATCAGCCACACCCCTCTGGAGGATGGACCACAGAGACCTGAAGGCATAAAAGGGCTCCCATCATGCACAGCAGAATCCAAGATGGACACCAGCACATGAAGTAACATAACCTCAGGGAAAAGGTAGGACCTTGACACAGAGTGCCCCCTTACATCAGATGTCCCCATCAGAGTCCCCCTTACATCAGATGTCCCTATCAGAGTGCCCCCCTTACATCAGATGTCCCCATCAGAGTGCCCCCTTACATCAGGTGTCCCCATCAGAGTGCCCCCTTACATCAGGTGTCCCCATCAGAGTGCCCCCTTACATCAGATGTCCCCATCAGAGTGCCCCCTTACATCAGGTGTCCCCATCAGAGTGCCCCCTTACATCAGATGTCCCCATCAGAGTCCCCCTTACATCAACTCTCTGCATCAGACTGGCTCATGGATCAGTGGATAAGGAGCTCTCAGAGACTTGGGAGGGGCACAGCTAAAATCTCGGGGGCACAGCTGACCCCAGCACCCCCCTAGATCCGGCCCTGGCGGCACTGCCCAGTACACAGAACATTCTGACAGCTGGAGCAGTAAAAAAATAATCATCCTGACACTAATTATCACCAATACAGAAAGGTACAAAGTAACATTGCTTCATTTTGTATCTTTCTGTTTATTCATCTGCAGATCAAAGGGATGAACTTCCGTCTGCTGATGAAGTCGGTTAAAGCGACCCGACAAGTAAAAAAAAAAGTCGTTGTTTTTACTTCAATGTTCCTCTGTTTCTCCCCTTGTTAGCCCTTCGTTTCCTCTAATCAGCCCTAATTAACTCCGTATTCTCCTCCTCCATTCACTGATTATTTTCCTGATGATTTTTGTTTTTTTTTTGTTTGTCTCTATCCTACTAACTAATAATATTTAAACGTCTTTTTATATATTTACAAGTTTCACATTTAACCCCTTTGCGCCGGCCGCACGCAGATTTGCGGCCTCCCGGCGTCTGGGCCTAGACGCCGAGCGGCCGCATATTTGCGTCCATGGAACTAAATACATATGTGCTGAGAGCGCGCGCCCTGCGCGCTCCCCGCACACATGTGTAGTACTCACGGAAAGGTCCCGCTCCGCTCTTTCGAACGGGACCTTTCCCGATCATGTGACCACCGTGACGCGTCATCACGGCGGTCACATGATTCCTAAACCACGCCCCCACCGCCCCGCCTCCCGACGTCAGAATCTCTTAAAGGGCCGGGAGGCGTCGGCGGGAAGGGGTTAAAAAAGTGCAAAGTTAAAAAATAAAACCCCCGAACCCTTTCCTTCATCTGTCAATCACTTTGCGATGCTTTGTAGCAGAATCATCATTTTAGGGTCATTAGAAACAGAAGAAATCCCGGAAATAAATGCGCACTTTTCATGCAGCAACGCTGTTTGTTTGTAAACGGACACCCATCAAACACAGAAACAGCGCGTTTTGTTACGTTTACTGGTTTAAGGGGAGAAAAACTCATCCGGAAAACAATAGCTGAAGAGAGAAGGAGACGAAGGAGATAATTCGGGCTGATTGGGGTCACTAAGGGTTACTAAGGGATAAACACAGGAACAGTTTTTGTAAAAAAAAAAAAGGAAAAGAAATGTCCGGTTGCTTTTACTGACATCCTTTGCAGATCTAAGTTCATCCCATTGATCTACAGATGAATGAACAGAAAGATACAAAAGTAACAACAGGTAACATTGTATCTTTGTATATTCTCAGTCTGGTGCTGTGTTGTTTATAAGCACAGAGTCAGACCGGCTGGCCACGCCTTCTCTGAGTATACAGGGGTACCTGCCGACCGCCTACCTGGATATAGTAGTGGAGTTCCGGGGTCTATGGCTGCAGCTGGATGCCGCAACCCCGGAATTCGAATTTTCAGCAGCCGCTGCTCTTTCTCCTAAAAGTGATCCGAGCCGCTGAATAGCCGCTGGATCACTAATAAAAGTGGCGGGAGGGGTCGCCCCCTTTCCTTCTACTGCTTTCCGGTGGTTGTCGGGATTACCTGACTCATCAGTGTTGCGGTGGCTGGTCATAGAGATGATCAGAGGAAAGATGGCCTCCGCTCGTGTCTATGACCCAGGAGGACCAGAGCGATGTCATGACGTCACTTCCATTTGCAGGCCGGTGTAAACAAGGCCTTTTATTTATTTTATTTTTTTTGGAAAGCACTAGATTTTTTTTTTTTTTATCAGATGCTTTCCAGTTTAAAGAAGAGATGTGGGGTCTTATACAGAGGAACTGGATGTGCTACACATGTCCTGTGTACAGTATACTGGTAGAGGGGTCCCTACTGCAGGACAGAGAGACTGGATGTGCTACACATGTTCTCTGTACATTATACTGGGAGAGGGCTTCCAGCAGCAGGACAGAGAGACTGGATGTGCTACACATGTCCTGTGTACATTATACTGGTAGAGGAGTCCCAGCGGCAGGACAGAGACTGGATGTGCTACACATGTCCTGTGTACATTATACTGGTAGAGGAGTCCCAGCGGCAGGACAGAGAGACTGGATGTGCTACACATGTCCTGTGTACAGTAGACTGGGAGAGAGGTCCCAGAGGCAGGGCAGAGAGACTGGATGTGCTACACATGTCCTGTGTACAGTATACTGGGAGGGGGGTCTCAGCGGCAGGACAGGGAGACTGGATGTGCTACACATGTCCTGTGTACAGTATACTGGGAGAGAGGTCCCAGAGGCAGGACAGAGAGACTGGATGTGCTACACATGTCCTGTGTACAGTATACTGGTAGAGGGGTCCCAGAGGCAGGGCAGAGAGACTGGATGTGCTACACATGTCCTGTGTACAGTATACTGGGAGAGAGGTCCCAGAGGCAGGGCAGAGAGACTGGATGTGCTACACATGTCCTGTGTACAGTATACTGGGAGGGGGGTCTCAGCGGCAGGACAGGGAGACTGGATGTGCTACACATGTCCTGTGTACAGTATACTGGGAGAGAGGTCCCAGAGGCAGGGCAGAGAGACTGGATGTGCTACACATGTCCTGTGTACAGTATACTGGGAGGGGGGTCTCAGCGGCAGGACAGAGAGACTGGATGTGCTACACATGTCCTGTGTACAGTATACTGGGAGAGAGGTCCCAACGGCAGGATAGAGAGACTGGATGTTGTACACATGTCCTGTGTACAATGATGACATTTCCTGGGGCCTGTGTAGCACGCCCAAAGTCTGCAATTCTGACTTTTATGTGGCTAGTTGAGAATAACGTGACTCCGGGTGCCTTCCATGCATGCGCAGATATGCTGCAGAGCTTCAGGAACATCTGTGCACATGCTCATAGACACTGCGAGTATGGAGGTCCCGGACCTCAGGATGTTGTGAATGTGTAGATGTCGCACGTCTCTGCCGGGCACATCTGCACACGCTTCAGATTTGTACATAGTAACTCCACTTTTGTTCAGAATAAGCCCCTCCCCCCTCTGGGTGGTCTCTGTACATTGCAGGGATGGCAACAAACTTTGTAGCAGATTCCTCTCTTTGTTATGCTGAATAAATCTGTCTGTTTCTCTGTGTCCATGTGCAGAGTGACTGTGAATGGGAGGGACTTTACAATGATCGCTCAGCTGCTGCACCTGCAGGGCACTCATGAGGAAAGTGGCAGGGTCTGCATCCCTTTAGACGTGATTTCTCTTTGGAAGTATCTCACCCAAAATGGCACTTTTGTTGTCCAAAATCGGACTTGTATCTTAGTGCAGACTCGGGGGAAATCGGTGAGCAAATCAGACAAGCAGCAAATTACATATCTGGGGGGGGGGGGGGCTCTGTATACCATCTGTGTACAGGCGGCCATATTGCATTGTTACAGGAAATGACAGACTGACAAGGAAAGGGAATTATTTCTAACATTCCATTACAATACGACTCGTGTCCCCATTCTATGTTATATTATTTGTTTGATTGGATATTTTTTTCCCATGAAAGTGGAGTTACCCTTTAAAAATGGCGGTATCAAAAACTGGGGAGATTTCTCTTCACTTCCTGTCCTGGAGACACAACAGGAAGTGAGAGGCAGAGTGTCACTGAGGCGGTCCATGAACATGGTGCTGTTCCTTGCAGAGACCCTGTCACCGGCCCCTCCCTCCCCCACCATCGTCCTGGAAGATTTCTCTGCGGATTTGATTTCTGTTTTTACCTGTAAAATCCTCCCCGGCGGAGACACCAGAAAAGCTCTCAGACAGCCGCTGGGTGGCGCCATCCATTGTCCATTGTGGTGTATTGCCATGAATGTGCGCCTACAGTGCGCCGCGCCCCCGCCATTGTTCCCGGGGTTGTCCAGCTCCCAGGGCGAGGATCCAGAACTGCGCCCCCCTCCCCCACTGTACATACATGTCGTAGAATGGGGGTACCACTCTGCGTCCATTCTCTGACCCCCACCCCCACTGTACATACATGTCATACAATGGGGGTACCACTCTGCGTCCATTCTCTGACCCCCTCCCCCACTGTACATACATGTCATAGAATGGGGGTACCACTCTGCGTCCATTCTCTGACCCCCACCCCCACTGTACATACATGTCGTAGAATGGGGGTACCACTCTGCGTCCATTCTCTGACCCCCTCCCCCACTGTACATACATGTAGAATGGGGGTACCACTCTGCGTCCATTCTCTGACCCCCTCCCCCACTGAAAATACATGTCATAGAATGGGGGTACCACTCTGCGTCCATTCTCTGCCCCCCTCCCCCACTGTACATACATGTAGAATGGGGGTACCACTCTGCGTCCATTCTCTGACCCCCTCCCCCACTGTACATACATGTCGTAGAATGGGGGTACCACTCTGCGTCCATTCTCTGCCCCCCTCCCCCACTGTACATACATGTCATAGAATGTGGGTACCACTCTGCGTCCATTCTCTGCCCCCCTCCCCCACTGTACATACATGTAGAATGGGGGTACCACTCTGTGTCCATTCTCTGACCCCCTCCCCCACTGTACATACATGTCGTAGAATGGGGGTACCACTCTGCGTCCATTCTCTGACCCCCTCCCTACTGTACATACATGTCATAGAATGGGGGTACCACTCTGCGTCCATTCTCTGCCCCCCCCCCCTTGCCTCCCTGCACCCGGGTCACCTCCCCCTTCTGCCCCCCCCCCCTTGTCCGGGCCCTGATTGCTCATCACAACACAGCAGCAGATTTCTCCGGCATTGGACTCAATTGGGACCCGGATGTAAGGGGGGACTATGAGGGGTACCCTTATATATGGGGAGGGGGGACTCTGATGAGGACTCTGTAAGGGGAACATTAGACCCTAATATAAGGGGGGGTTCTGCTGTGAAGTTATTTCTTGGTGTTGATTCATTCAATGTTAGTGGAATGTACGGTGTGGCCCCGTCTCTGCACAGTTTGGTGCCCTCAGGCCCCCCGCATGTTCCCTGGATCCTCTGACTTCCTGTTGTGACTGCGGGACAGGAAGTGAAGGGGAATCTCCTGAGCGGGGATACAGCCCCCCCCCCCCCCCCCGGTGTGTACAGTAAGTAGTAGGTAGGGATGTATGAAGGGATCATTCTACTAGACAATGAAATATCACCCTGAGGGGGAGGGGCAGAATTTCTGGATGTCCCCCCCCATCCCCCCCCATCCCCGGGGACATCACACATAGAACTCGGATTACCTGTCCATCATTGGCGATACGGTCGGCCAGGAGGTGGCAAACCAAATGATCCTACACCCACACATCTCTGCGAGGAGAGAAGAGAAGAGAAGAGAGGAGAGGAGAGGGGGATTAGTACAGTGACCGGCGTGTCAGAAGATGGCAGCAGATGACCCCACAGACAGGAGACATGACGCCTCTATTTATAGAAGATGTACAGCTATTCGTCCAGCAAAGTCTCATGTACATTCGTTCTGGGCGAGTTGGTTGTGAGAATGGGGCAGAATCGGGGGGTTTCTTCTGGTCGTAGTTTTTACCCCCTTACTGCCCCCACAGTATGAATAAATGGGCGGAGTGGTGGACGTCTGTTTCTGGAGTGCCGTGTAGACACATGACCTCAGAGATGGCCCTCTGGGGGCCAGTTCACCCGTTCATGTGTGTGAATGGAGCCATCCTCGGACACTGTGTACAGAGCCCATCCGACAGGCACTGTACCTGACCCTGCCAGCTTCTGCTGCTCCCTTCACCGGCATTGACAGGAAGGAAGCTGCCATATACAGTACAGTGATGGCGGAATACATGACAGCCGGGTCCCGCCAAAGTGGGAAAAGATTGGGCGTTCAGATGAAGGCCTGGACAAGCAATGTTCTGTCTGAACCTGTGTTCCCACCAAGGACTCATCCCTACCAACCATCATCACCAGTCCATGGGATCATCATCACCAGTCTATGGGATCATCATCATCATCATCACCAGTTCATGGGATCATCATCATCACCAGTCTATGGGATCATCATCACCATCACCAATCCATGGGATCATCATCATCACCAGTCCATGGGATCATCATCATCATCATCACCAGTCTATGGGATCATCATCATCATCATCATCATCACCAATCCATGGGATCATCATCATCATCATCACCAATCCATGGGATCATCATCACCACCAGTCCATGGGATCATCATCACCATCACCAGTCTATGGGATCATCATCATCATCACCAGTCCATGGGATCATCATCATCACCAGTCCATGGGATCATCATCATCACCAGTCTATGGGATCATCATCATCACCAATCCATAGGATCATCATCATCACCAGTCCATGGGATCATCATCATCACCACCACCGGCAGTCTACAGGATCATGATGATGATAATCTGGTGATGATGATGATCCCATGGACTGGTGATGATGATGATCCTATGGATTGGTGATGATGATGATCCCATGGACTGGTGATGATGATGATGATCCCATGGACTGGTGATGATGATGATCCCATAGACTGGTGATGGTGATGATGATCCCATAGACTGGTGATGGTGATGATGATCCCATAGACTGGTGATGATGATGATGATCCCATAGATTGGTGGTGATGATGATGATGATCCCATGGACTGGTGAGGATGATGATGATCCCATGGACTGGTGATGATGATGATGATCCCATAGACTGGTGATGGTGATGATGATCCCATGGACTGGTGGTGATGATGATGATCCCATGGACTGGTGGTGATGATGATGATCCCATGGACTGGTGGTGATGATGATGATCCCATGGACTGGTGGTGATGATGATGATCCCATGGAGTGGTGATGATGATGATGATCCCATGGATTGGTGATGATGATGATGATAATCCCATAGAATAAAGATGATGATCCCATAGACTGGTGATGAAGGTTATCATCATCACCAGTCTATGGGATTATCATCATCATCCTCATCATCACCACCACCACCAGTCTATGGAATCATCTTTGTTATCATCATGATCACCAGTCTATGAGATCATCATCACCACCACCAGTCTATTGGATTAGCCTCATCCTCACCAGTCTATGTGATCATCCTCACCAGTCTGTGGGATCATCCTCATCCTCACCAGTCTATGGGATCATCCTCATCCTCACCAGTCTATGGGATTATTATGTCCAGCCCTCCTGTAATACGTTGCTATCAGCACTGACCATTCATACTCTCTTAGCGCTCATTTCTATATTTTATATTCATAAGAACATTCGTCCCAAAGAGAAGACACCTGAAGAACATTCAGTTCCCCCATCCTCAGTCGCTGGATTCCTCGTACAGAACGAATGTACATGCCGGACCACCAGACTAATAGTTATGGAGATTCTTTTATAAATAAACCCCAAAGTGTCATCTCCAATACCGTACCCTGCAAGGTCTGCGTATGTGCTGTCGGCAGCACGGGAGAGATTCCCGGGTTTCCCTTATGCGGCTCTCACTGGGTCCTGCTGGGGCCATCAGATCTCTGGAGTCCATCGACTTCTTCTACAGAATCAAACAAAGATTCATCATTCAGCGGAGATATGGAAAGGACGGGACCGGCTATTCTTCTACAATGAGAATCATCACTTTTACAGGAAAATAACAGAGCGTGTCCTCCAACCCCTCCCCCTCCTTATATATACACTATATTGTCAAAAGTATTGGCCCCGCCCCCCATATCATGTGATTCAGGTGTTCCAATCCCCTCCATATCATGTGATTCAAGTGTTCCAATCCCCTCCCAATCATGTGATTCAGGTGTTCCAATCCCCTCCATATCATGTGATTCAGGTGTTCCAATCCCCTCCATATCATGTGATTCAGGTGTTCCAATCCCCTCCATATCATGTGATTCAGGTGTTCCAATCCCCTCCATATCATGTGATTCAGGTGTTCCAATCCCTTCCATATCATGTGATTCAGGTGTTCCAATCCCCTCCATATCATGTGATTTAGGTGTTCCAATCCCCTCCATATCATGTGATTCAGGTGTTCCAATCCCCTCCATATCTTGTGATTCAGGTGTTCCAATCCCCTCCATGGACACAGGTGTATACAATCAAGCCCCTAGGCATGCAGACGGCTTCTACAAACATTGGTGAAAGAATGGGTCGCTCTCAGGAGCTCAGTGACTCCAAGCGTGGTCCCGTGATAGGTGGCCACCTGGGCAATAAGTCCATCCGTGACATTTCCTGGCTACTAAATATGCCACGCTCAACTGTTAGTGGGATTATAACAAAGTGGAAGCCACTGGGAACAACAGCCACTCAGCCACCAAGTGGTAGGCCACGTCACATGACAGGGCGGGGTCAGCGCATGCTGAAGCGCACAGTGCGCAGAAGTCGCCAACTGTCTGCAGAGTCAATAGCTAAAGACCTCCAAACTTGGTGTGGCCTTCAGATGAGCCCAACAACAGTGCGTAGAGAGCTTCATGGAATGGGTTTCCATGGCCGAGCAGCTGCATCCAAGCCTTCCATCACCAAGTTCAATGCAAAGTGTCGGATGCCGTGGTGTAAAGCACGCTGCCACTGGACTCTAGAGCAGTGGAGACGTGTTCTCTGGAGTGACCAATCACACTTCTCTGTCTGACAATCCGATGGACGTGTCTGGGTTTGGTGGTTTCTAGGAGTACGGTAGTTGCCTGACTGCATTGTGCCAAGTGTAAAGTTTGGTGGAGGGAGATTATGGTGTGGGGGTGTTCCTCAGGGGTTGGGTTGGCCCCCTAGTTCCAGTGAAGGGAACTCTTAAGGTGACATTTTGGACAATTTCATGCTCCCAACTTTGTGGGAAGAGTTTGGGGATGGCCCCTTCCTGTTCCAACATGGCTGCCCACCAGTGCACAAACCAAGGTCCATAAAGACATGGAGGAGCCAGTTTGGGGTGGAGGAACTTGACTGGCCTGCACAGAGTCCTGACCTCAACCCCATAGAACACCTTTGGGATGAATTAGAGCGGAGACTGTGAGCCAGGCCCCTCCCCCGACATCAGTGCCTGACCTGACAAATGTGCTTCTGGAAGAATGGTCCAACCTTCCCATAGACACCCTTCTAAACCTTGTGGACGGCCTTCCCAGAAGAATTGAACCAGTTATATCTGCAAAGGGCGGGGCCAACTCAATATTGAACCCTACGGACTAAGACTGGGGGGTCATTAAAGGTCATGTGCGTGGAGAGACCGGCGGCCCAATGCTTGGGGCAATATTGTGTATATAGGGGGGGCGGGGACAATATTTGGGGCAATATGGTGTATATCAACTATCATTATCTTGAGCAAAATTATATTTCCATAAGTTTGCGGCACGGTGATCACCGCACACACATGGATGGGAGGGGGAGGGGTCATAAGGCGTAATGGCCACTTTGCCAAGACCCCACCTCCAGGGGGTGCAATGGACACAATGAGGGGAATCTACAAAGACTAGGGTAGCTTTGTACGGCAACCAATCAGCTTCTAGCTTTCATTTTCAAAGTTTAACCGAACAATCTGAAGCTAGAAGCTGATTGGTTGCTCTGCATAGCTGCTCCAGTCTTGGTAGATCCCGCTCATTGCTGATCTGTAGGTTTTGGTGCTCAGCTGGAGGTGTATAGCCCGCCGCTCCCATCGTTCTCCATCTAAATATACATAAAAGTATCCAATCCATCCAACTACATCACAAATGATACAATACGATTGGAACAATAAGAATCTGCTGTAACCATAGATACCAGACATACACCTGACCTCCGGACATTGGGGGCGTGGTTTACTGACTTTCCCATGATGGCATCATGAAGCGTCCGTACTCAACGCAGGACAGATACGTATCCATACATCGTCCTCGGTATACGTCTGCAGACATCGTATATATACAGGACAGATACGTATCCATACATCGTCCTCGGTATACGTCTGCAGACATCGTATATATACGGGACGGATACGTATCCATACATCATCCTTGGTATACGTCTGCAGACATCGTATATATACAGGACAGATACGTATCCATACATCGTCCTCGGTATACGTCTGCAGACATCGTATATATACAGGACAGATACGTATCCATACATGGTCCTCGGTATACGTCTGCAGACATGGTATATATACAGGACAGATACGTATCCATACATCGTCCTCGGTATACATCTGCAGACATCATATATATACGGGACAGATACGTATCCATACATCGTCCTCGGTATACGTCTGCAGACATCGTATATATACAGGACAGATACGTATCCATACATCGTCCTCGGTATACGTCTGCAGACATCGTATATATACAGGACAGATACGTATCCATACATCGTCCTCGGTATACATCTGCAGACATCATATATATACGGGACAGATACGTATCCATACATCGTCCTCGGTATACGTCTGCAGACATGGTATATATACGGGACAGATACGTATCCATACATCGTCCTCGGTATACGTCTGCAGACATCATATATATACAGGACGGATACGTATCCATACATCGTCCTCGGTATACGTCTGCAGGACATCGTATATACACGGGACAGATACGTATCTGTCACGGAGCTTGTCCTTCCTTCCCCATCCTCCAGGTTTGCTGGATGCCACCCTTCTGTCCCATCCATGCTGGGACTTCTAGTCCTCTTTGTCCCTGACACAGGCAGACCTCAGCAGCCCCTCACCCCCCTGGCTTGCAGCCTTGCCTCCTGCTGGAGGAATCCACAAACAGGCCATCTCCTCCCTTCCCCCTCATGCATGAATTCCTGGGCAGGTCTGGAGACCTGAGAGACAGGGCCCGTTGCCATGGTAACCCGATAGGAAGTATTCGGTTACCAGCTCTATTCTTAAGGGTGAGCAGGAAAACCCCCCATGTGTTCTCCTGGCTGCGTGTGTGAGGGAAGGCTGGCTGAGGGCCAGCTCCTCTCATCCCCCGTCCTCCTCCTCATCTCCTGGACTGTCTGTGCTGCCTGGAATCCCTGCACTGTGGAGGGATCTTCTGCTGTCCCCGTGAACCTGCCTGGATCTATCCCCTGCCTGGACTTAACCCCTTGTTCTCCATGAACCTGCCTGGACTTAACCCATCCCTGCCTGGAGCCTCCTGTGTGGACTAACCCTGTGGATTACCATACCCCTGTTGTTCCATATTGCCTTCCAGAGAACTGTACTGTGTTGCTGTGTCTGGTGTGGATCTGTGGACTAAAGGAACTGTTGTCTGTGCCCCAAAAACCTCCCCAATAAAAGCACGTTGGGTTCCGTGTAATCTGTCTCTGTGTGCTCTCTGGTTCTCTTGACAACTGGTTGGCAGCTGCGGGACGAGAGCACTCGAGATGGCAGATGAGAGTCTGCATACCATGGAAGCGGCGGCCCCGGAATATCAACACTGGACGGTAACCAGCTTACAAGAAAAGGCCAGAACTTTGGGCCTCAACTATAAGGGACTTACCAAAGATCAGCTGGTCCAGATGCTGGAGGAAACCAGCCAACAGCAACGGGAAGATGCGGGCACAGGCAGGAGCCAAGCGGTCCTGAGAGGAGATGGACCAGAGCTTCAAAGCACAAGTGGCAAGAGCCCTTGGGTCATCTGGTACGAGGAAGAGATGGCCATTCTGGGGGGGGGGGATGCCACCCTAGATAGAAAGCTGGCGGCCATGGAAAAGGCTCAAAAGAGACAGAGTGGGAAGCTGCAAAGTACCAAGCAGCTGCTCCTGTGGCTGTCCCTGTGGCACAGGAGGCCCAGAGAATATCCAGGAAGGACTTTAAGCCCTACCAAGAGCACAGCGGAGTTGTGGATGGGTTCTTCCAGGACTTTGAATACCAGTGCGAACTACTGGAGGTCCCAGTCACAGACTAGACTCGCCATATGGTGGGGCTGCTTGACGGAGGGGCTGCTGAAGCCTACCGAATGATGGACCCCCTCAAGAGACGGAACTATGAGGAGATAAAAAGGGCCATACTGAACTACTACGCGGTCTCATCGGAGTCATATCGGGCCCAGTTCCGGACTACCCCCTGCCTCCCAGAGGCCTCCTTCAAAATGTTTGCACACAAGTTGTCGGTAGCCTGCCGCCGGTGGCTGGAAGGGGAGAAGGCAACCTCCCCTGAGCAGATCATCCAGGCCATCCTGAAGGAACAATTCCTTTTCAAGTGCCCCCCCGAGCTCCGACAGTGGGTGCGTGAGCGGAAACCTGCCACCCTGGAAGAAGCTGCAGCCTTAGCGGATGAGGCTCTCCTCATTAACCCGCAATGGAAGAAGCCTGCGGCCGAGGCACCCCAAGCGGCAAGGATGCCCCATCCTACACCAGTGCCCTATACGCCTCCCCATCGCCGGATGGCCCCACAAATAGTGGCAGCGCTACGGCCCTTACTACCACCTCGTTCCACCACCTCACAACGGGGCCCCAGACCGGCCTTAGATAGGCGGTGCTTTGGCTGTGGACAGATTGGTCACTACCAGGCCAGCTGCCTCGCCAAAGAACAGACTCTCAGGCCTAGCTTGCTCCGGCCAGTGAATTCTGTGGATCTGTACCAAGCTCCCGAGGACTTGCCACCACCCCCTTCAGACTGGGATCTTGCTTCTGCAGACAAGGACACCCCCCCAGGAGTCTTTGGCCTACTGCCGGTGGGGGCCCCTACCCAGAGCCTCCAAGGAAAGCACTTGCAAGAGGTCACTGTGGATGGACAAAAGGCGGTGGGCTTCCGAGACTCAGGGGCCTTCCTCACCATTGTGGACCCCCGAATGGTGCACCCTGACGCTGTACAGCCTGGCCCTGGGATAGTGATTAAACTAGCAGGGGGCACCAAACGCTTCATCCCTCTTGCTACCGTCAATCTGGACTATGGCTTGGGGCCTAAACGCTGCAACGTGGGTGTAATGGGAGGACTGCCTGCAGATGTGCTTCTTGGGAATGATGTTGGCGATCTTCAATGCCACTTTGTGGGAGCCGTCACACAAAGTCAGGCCTGCCGGGAAACCGCTGAGAGGAAGGAGTCACCCCATCATGTGGACGGACCTGCGGTGAGTGACTCAACTCTGACTGCTGACAGTGCTGGGGTGACATGGGACCGGGACAAGTTTCAAGGGGACTTAGCCACCGACCCTACTCTGACAAGTTTCTGGGCCCGAGCAGGGCTGACTGGTCCGGGGACCGGCGAAAGGATAGTGCAGGAAAATGGGTTGCTGTACCGAGTGGTGGAGACCGATGCCGAAGGAGGGCCCCAGACCGTGGCTAAACAGCTGATAGTTCCCCAACAATTCCGGACCCAACTGCTACACCTTGCTCATGATATTCCCATGGCTGGGCATCAGGGAAAGCTACGGACCGAAAGGAGGTTGGCCCAGGCCTTCTATTGGCCTGGGATGTCCCAATCGGTAGCTCGCTACTGCCGTACCTGCGATACCTGTCAGCGACATGGAAGAACAGGTGGCCTGCGGGCCCCCCTACAGCCCCTACCCATTATTGAGGAGCCATTCCAACGAGTAGCTATTGACATTCTGGGCCCCTTAGCTCGCCCCAGCAAATCTGGAAAGCGGTACATCCTGACCATCGTGGACTATGCTACTCATTATCTCGAAGCAGTCGCCCTGTTTAGCATCACAGCTCCCAAAGTTGCAGAAGCCATGGTTACCGTTTTCACCCGAGTGGGCTTCCCTGCTGAAATCCTGTCAGATCAGGGGACTCAGTTCATGTCAGGCCTTGTTCAGTCCCTCTGGCAGACCTGTGGAGTGCGGGCCATCCGGACAAGCCCTTATCACCCCCAGACCAATGGACTTTGTGAACGCTTCAACGGGACCCTGAAGGCCATGCTACGGGCCTTTGTAGACCTAGTGCCAGACTGGGAAAGATACCTGCCCCACCTCCTCTTTGCCTACCGGGAGGTGCCACAGGAATCTACCGGATTTTCCCCCTTTGAACTGCTGTATGGGCGGAAAATCCGCGGCCCCCTGACCCTACTGAAGGAATACTGGGAGGGTCAACTACCAGATACCGGGGTCCCTGTGGTGCCCTATGTCTTGGAACTGCGTGAAAAGATGGGACAACTAGCCGGCCTAGCAACTGACCATCTCCAAGCAGCCCAGGTCCGGCAAAAGACATGGTATGACCGCAAGGCACGCACCCGAGAGTTTACTGAAAACCAACAGGTCCTCATGATTGTCCCAAATCCCCAGAACAAATTGCAAACCACATGGGAGGGACCCTTCCGTGTCATTAGGAAAGTGAATGACACTAACTATATTCTTGGACTAGATGATCGGGGGAGACGGCAGAAAACGGTACATGACAATATGATCAAGGAGTACCATGACCGAAACCCCCTTGTTATGGCCGTCTGTCCAATACCCTCTGAGGAGGAGGAAGAGGCCGTACCGGACCTCCTGGAAGCAGCACGCCATCCAACTGATGTGCACCAGGTGCCCCTGAGTCTGCAGCTGAACCCGGGGCAACAGAGGGCCATGAATGCTGTCCTGGGCCAGCGCAGTTCTGCTTTTTCGGCCCGGCCGGGAAAAACTACTATCACCACTCACCATGTGGAGACCCTGGGAACCCGGCCTCTCCAACAAGCCCCATATCGTGTCCCCGAAGCTGTTAAGAACACTATGAGACAGGAACTGAACGAAATGCTGGATCTGGGAATTATTCAGCCCTCCCAGAGCCCCTGGGCCTCTCCTGTTGTTCTTGTCCCTAAGAAAGATGGTAGCATCCGCTTTTGTGTTGACTACCGACGCCTCAATGACCACACGGTTAGTGACGCCTACCCGATGCCCCGTATCGATGACCTACTGGATCGGCTGGCTGGAGCCCGCTATGTCACTACTCTGGACTTGAGCAAGGGCTACTGGCAAATCCCGTTATCTTCAGAGGGTCGGGAGCGCTCTGCCTTCATCACCCCTTTCGGCCTGTTTGAGTTTCTCAACATGCCTTTTGGCATGAAGAATGCTCCTGCCACCTTCCAGCGCATGGTGGACCAGCTGCTGCAGGGCTGTCATGACTTTGCCTGCGCCTACCTGGATGACATCGCCATCTTTAGTGAAACATGGGAAGACCACCTCCAGCATGTGGGCTTTGTCCTGGACCGAATTGCAGGGGCCAACCTCACGATTCGACCAGATAAGTGCCAGATGGGGATGGCGGAGGTGCAATATTTAGGACACCGGGTGGGAGGGGGTAAACTGCGCCCAGAACCGGCTAAAATAGAAGCCATTAAGGAATGGCCCACCCCCCAGACCAAGAAACAGGTTATGGCGTTCCTGGGCACTGCTAACTATTACCGCAAATTTGTTCCTCATTTCAGCACGATTGTGAAGCCCCTCACAGATCTCACCAAGAAGACCATGCCCCGTATGGTAACCTGGACCCTGGCCTGCCAGACCGCATTTGATCGGCCGAAGGCCCTTTCCCATGACCCCGTCCTAGCAGCGCCCAACTACCAGCGAAGGTTCATCGTGCAGACAGATGCCTCCACTTATGGGCTGGGGGCCGTCCTCAGCCAGGTAAATGAGGAGGGGGAGGAGCACCCTGTGGCCTTCCTTAGCAGGAAACTATTAGACCGGGAGGTGGCCTATGCCACCATAGAGAAGGAGTGCCTGGCCATAGTGTGGGCATTGAAGAAACTTCAACCCTATTTGTATGGCCGGGAGTTCACCATCCTCACGGACCATAACCCCCTCACCTGGCTGAATCGGGTCTCCGGGGATAATGGCCGCCTCTTACGATGGAGCCTGGCCTTACAACCTTACAATTTCACCATCCAATACCGACGGGGAAGCCAGCACCACAATGCAGATGGGCTGTCCCATCAGCAAGACCCCCAGTAAATGCAGTCCACAAGTGCCTCTGCGGGAACCTGTTGAGGTTCCCCTGGAGGCACTTGTAGAATGGAGGGGGGAGGGGTGTCACGGAGCTGGTCCTTCCTTCCCCATCCTCCAGGTTTGCTGGATGCCACCCTTCTGTCCCATCCATGCTGGGACTTCTAGTCCTCTTTGTCCCTGACACAGGCAGACCTCAGCAGCCCCTCACCCCCCTGGCTTGCAGCCTTGCCTCCTGCTGGAGGAATCCACAAACAGGCCATCTCCTCCCTTCCCCCTCATGCATGAATTCCTGGGCAGGTCTAGAGACCTGAGAGACAGGGCCCGTTGCCATGGTAACCCGATAGGAAGTATTCGGTTACCAGCTCTATTCTTAAGGGTGAGCAGGAAAACCCCCATTGTGTTCTCCTGGCTGCGTGTGTGAGGGAAGGCTGGCTGAGGGCCAGCTTCTCTCATCCCCCGTCCTCCTCCTCATCTCCTGGACTGTCTGTGCTGCCTGGAATCCCTGCACTGTGGAGGGATCTTCTGCTGTCCCCGTGAACCTGCCTGGATCTATCCCCTGCCTGGACTTAACCCCTTGTTCTCCATGAACCTGCCTGGATCTATCACCTACCTGGACTTAACCCCTTGTTCTCCATGAACCTGCCTGGACTTAACCCATCCCTGCCTGGAGCCTCCTGTGTGGACTAACCCTGTGGGTTACAATCCCCCTGTTGTTCCATATTGCCTTCCAGAGAACTGTACTGTGTTGCTGTGTCTGGTGTGGATCTGTGGACTAAAGGAACTGTTGTCTGTGCCCCAAAAACCTCCCCAATAAAAGCACGTTGGGTTCTGTGCAATCTGTCTCTGTGTGCTCTCTGGTTCTCTTGACAGTATCCATACATCGTCCTCGGTATACGTCTGCAGACATGGTATATATACGGGACAGATACGTATCCATACATGGTCCTCGGTATACGTCTGCGGACATCATATATATACGGGACAGATACGTATCCATACATCGTCCTCGGTATACGTCTGCAGACATGGTATATATACGGGACAGATACGTATCCATACATCGTCCTCGGTATACGTCTGCGGACATCATATATATACGGGACAGATACGTATCCATACATCGTCCTCGGTATACATCTGCAGACATCGTATATATACGGGACAGATACGTATCCATACATCGTCCTCGGTATACGTCTGCAGACATTGCTCGGTGATATGTAGGAATTGATGTGTATGGACATGTCTGGTTGGACAGCTGTGTCTATAGAAGGTCTTCTGATGGACGGAATGTTCCTGGATGTGTAGAGCCCTCACACCGTACAATCCCTCCCGGGAACTCACCTCTCCTCCATCCTGGGACACCCTCCGCTCACCGTTAGATGGGGTCACCAGCAGCACAGCGACAACGAGACCCCCCAAGATCAGCAGAGTCCTCATAACCGACCCGCAGCCCGATCCTCACTACAGCAAAGACGTTGTACAATGTGGGACCCCCGCCCTCCGTCTGCTTCACTGTGCTGATTGCACTTCTTATATATCCCTTTTCCCCTCCCCCTCCCCTCTTCCTGGGAATTGCCATCTGCAGGATCCAAACCCACAGATGAGCCAACATCCTTCCCTATTCTACTTTCACGTCATTCTCTGTTCTTCCTTTTTTCTATAAACATATATTTCCAGTTTAGGGTTTTTTTTTATCTCCCAGCAGCCCATGTCGGGTGCAGCCTAGTTACCTGGAATGCCTGGCTGCTGGGAGACACCCGCTGGTGCCCACCAGAATTGCGCCCTTCTGCTCCGGGAAGCACTGTGCCACCAACAGGTGATCCAGGTACTGACAATATTCCTGACAAGTTCCCTCCTCGGTGGGCGCTATAGTTGTAGATCCATTTCTCAGTGGGATCGGTGGATCCAGGTTTTATTCTTGTTGGCTGTTCTGGGTTCTGTAGTTGCACACTCGCCTAATTTCTCTTGGAATCTATTGAGTTTTGGAACATAGTGGTCTGGAGGGGGCAGAGACCCCGGGCTGAATACATACAGCCTCAGCCAAGAGTGATCAGCAGGGGGCCGAGGTGTGTATAAATACCCTGGAGCCTGGAGCAATAGGGGTCCTTGCCTTGGTGGAAGTGAGACCCGGCCTGAAGGGACTGTCTGCCCTCCTTGGCCTTCTGGCAGAATACTACAGGGTGGCGGTGGATGAGGTATACTTGGACAGAAAAGTGGTGGAGGATGTGGTATACTTGGAAAGAGGGGTGGCGGTGGATGTGGTATACTTGGACAGAGGGGTGGCGGTGGACATGGTATACTTGGATAGATGGTTTGCAGTGGACAAGGTATACTTGGACAGAGGGGTGGCGGTGGACGTGGTATACTTGGAAAGAGGGGTGGCGGTGGATGTGGTATACTTGGACAGAGGGGTGGCGGTGGACATGGTATACTTGGATAGATGGTTTGCAGTGGACAAGGTATACTTGGACAGAGGGGTGGCGGTGGACGTGGTATACTTGGAAAGAGGGGTGGCGGTGGATGTGGTATACTTGGACAGAGGGGTGGCGGTGGACGTGGTATACTTGGAAAGAGGGGTGGCGGTGGATGTGGTATACTTGGAAAGAGGGGTGGCGGTGGATGTGGTATACTTGGACAGAGGGGTGGCGGTGGACGTGGTATACTTGGATAGAGGGGTGGTGGTGAACATGGTATACTTGGATAGATGGGTTGCAGTGGACGTGGTATACTTGGACAGAGGGGTGGCGGTGGACGTGGTATACTTTGACAGAGGGGTGGCGGTGGACGTGGTATACTTGGACAGAAGGGTGGCGGTGGATGTGGTATACTTGGACAGATGGGTGGCAGTGGACGTGGTATACTTGGACAGAGGGGTGGCTGTGGATGTGGTATACTTGGAAAGAGGGGTGGCGGTGGATGTGGTATACTTGGATAGATGGGTTTCAGTGGACGTGGTATACTTGGATAGATGGGTTGCAGTGGATGTGGTATACTTGGAAAGAGGGGTGGCGGTGGATGTGGTATACTTGGACAGAAGGGTGGTGGTAGACGTGGTATACTTGGACAGAGGGGTGGCGGTGGATGTGGTATACTTGGACAGAGGAGTGGCTGTGAACGTGGAATATTTGGACAGAGGGGTGGCAATGGACGTGGTATACTTGGACATAGGGGTGGTGGTGGACATGATATACTTGGACAGAGGGGTAGTGGTGAAGGTTGTATATTTGGACAGAGGGGTGACGGTGGACATGGTATACTTGGACAGAGTTGTGGTGGTGGACGTGGTATACTTGGACAGAGGGGTGGCGGTGGATGTGGTATACTTGGACAGAGGGGTGGCGGTGGATGTGGTATACTTGGACAGAGGGGTGGTGGTGGACGTGGTATACTTGGAAAGAGGGGTGGCGGTGGATGTGGTATACTTGGACAGAGGGGGGGCGGTGGACGTGGTATACTTGGAAAGAGGGGTGGCGGTGGATGTGGTATACTTGGACAGAGGGGTGGCGGTGGACGTGGTATACTTGGATAGATGGTTTGCAGTGGACAAGGTATACTTGGACAGAGGGGTGGCGGTGGACGTGGTATACTTTGACAGAGGGGTGGCGGTGGACGTGGTATACTTGGACAGAAGGGTGGCGGTGGATGTGGTATACTTGGACAGATGGGTGGCAGTGGACGTGGTATACTTGGACAGAGGGGTGGCTGTGGATGTGGTATACTTGGAAAGAGGGGTGGCGGTGGATGTGGTATACTTGGATAGATGGGTTTCAGTGGACGTGGTATACTTGGATAGATGGGTTGCAGTGGATGTGGTATACTTGGAAAGAGGGGTGGCGGTGGATGTGGTATACTTGGACAGAAGGGTGGCGGTGGATGTGGTATACTTGGACAGAGGAGTGGCTGTGAACGTGGAATATTTGGACAGAGGGGTGGCAATGGACGTGGTATACTTGGACATAGGGGTGGTGGTGGACATGATATACTTGGACAGAGGGGTAGTGGTGAAGGTTGTATATTTGGACAGAGGGGTGACTGTGGACATGGTATACTTGGACAGAGTTGTGGTGGTGGACGTGGTATACTTGGACAGAGGGGTGGTGGTGGACGTGGTATACAACTGGCTAAAATATCGTGAGAGTAGTGGTTAATGATTCATACTCTGCATGGTGTAGGGGTGTCAGTGGGGGACCCCAAGGTTCAGTGTGATTAGTGGGGTACTCCAAGGTTCAGTGTTAGTAGTGGGGGGGGGGAGAGAGGGGTGGAGAGAGGGAGGGAGTGAGGGGGGAGAGGGAAGAGAGGGGGGAAGGGAGAGGGAGGGAGGAGAGGGGGAGAGAAGAGAGAGAGATAAGGGGAGAGAGGGGGGAGGGGGGAGAGAGGGTGGGGAGAGGGTGGAGGAGAGAGATGGGAAGAGAAAGAGTGGGAAGAGAGAGAGAGGGGGAGGGGGAGAGGGGGGAAGAGAGATGGAAGAGAGTGGAGAGAGAGCGAGGGGTGAGAGAGAAGGAAGAGAGAGGGGAGATAGAGAGGGATGAGGGAGAGGAGAGAGAGTGGGGAGCGAGAGAAGGGAGAGAGGGGGAGCGAGAGAGGGAGAGGGGGAGAGAGAGGGGGGGAGAGATGAGAGGGGGGGAGAGAGAGGGGGAGGGGAAGGAGAGAGGGGGAGAAAGGGGGGTAGAGAGAGGGGGAGAGAAGGGAATAGAGAGAGGGGGGAGAGAGAGGGGGAGGGGAAGGGAGAGAGGGGGAGAAAGAGGGGGAGAGAAAGGGGAATAGAGAGAGGGGGGAGAGAGGGGAGAGAGGGGGGATAGAGAGAGAGGGAAGAGAGAGAGAGGAGAGAGGGTGGAGAAAGAGAGAGAGGGTTGAGAGAAAAAGAGGGTGAAGAGAGAGGGGGGAGAGAGGAGGGGGGAGAGAGGGAGATAGAGTGGGAGAGAGGGGGAAGGGAGAGAGAGGGGGAGAGCGCGGGGGGAGAGGGGGGAGAGGGGGAAGAGAGGGGAGAGAGGGAGTGGGGAAAAGAAAGAGAGAGAGGGGGGAGGGGGAGGGAAGAGAGAGATACGGGAGAGAGGGGGGATAGAGAGGGGGAGAAAGGGGGGGCGGGGAGAGAGAGGCGGAGAGAGAGAGGGGACGAGAAAGAGTGGAAGATAGAGAAGGGGGAGGGGAGAGAGAGAGGGGGAAGAAAGAGAGAGGGGGAAGAGAAAGAGTAGGAACAAAGAGAGAGGGAAGAGAGAAGAGGGTAGAGAGATGGAAGAGAGGGGAGAGAGAGCGCGAGGGGTGAGAGAGAAGGAAGAGAGAGAGGGAAGAGAGATGGAAGAGCGAGGGGAAGAGAGAGAGAGAAGAGAGGGAAGAGAGAAGAGAGAGGGGGAGAGCGAGTGGGAAGAGAGAGAGGGAGGAGAGGGAGGGAGGGGGGATATAGAGAGAGTGAGATAGCGGGAGAGAGGGGGGAGAAAGAGAGGGGGGAGAGAGGAGGGAGGAGAGAGAGGGGAGAGAGGGGAGAGGGGGTGGAAAGAGAGAGAGGGGGAGAGGGAAGGGAGGGAGGAGGGGGGGGGGAGAAGGGAAGAGGAGGGGGGAGAGAGCGAGAAAAGGGGGAGGGAGAGTGGAGAGAGAGAGGGAGGAAAGAGGGGGAGACAGAGGGGGAAGAGGGTGAGGGGGGATGAGAAAAAAGTGGAGAGAGAGGGGGGGAGAGAGGGGGAGGGAAGAGAGAAGAGGAGAGAGAGAGAGGGGGGGTGGATGTGTGTTGTGTGGTGTGTGTGTGAGTGGGATGTGTGTGTGTGGGTGTGTGTGTTTTTTGTGGGTTGTGTGTGGTGTTGTGTGGTGTGTGATGGGGGTTGTGTGTTGTGGTTTGGGGGGTGGGTGGG
>NW_028321833.1:0-48209 GCF_062004578.1 Staurois parvus | reverse complement strand
CGGCCCTGCTGCGCTCCGCTCTTGTGTGGCCTTGTGATCTGAAGACCGTACATTGGTGCTAGACCCTCCTCTCCAGCTACATCCACCCAGTGCCTCAACGACGCTTGTATTACCTCCGCCTGCAAGACCGCCAGAGCCTCAAACTTCATTGACTGCCTGCGTCCCTGTCCGTGTAAACCCTCATCGTCCGTCGTGTGCGGAGACGCCCCCGTGGCGCGGCACACCGCCTTTCTTATGTCGCATGGTTTTTTTTGTAGCTTTTTATTACCGGGCTATAAATTCTGTTATTGTGGGGGGCAACACCCAAACGGCATGCAAAGGGGACTCTTCTGTGAGTTGTATTAAGGAAAAGATATGCTCTTCCCTTTTTTTTTATGTTTGTAAGACTTTTTCGGTAAAGCCATAAATGAGAACTGCCAGCAGATTTCCTCTACTAATGAATACAACCCACTAATAAGGGTGGAAATGGAGGTAGGCTTACACACCGGAATTGATACAGTCGGGTTATGCCGCCACCTACAGGAGGGTTGAACACTGACAAAAAGTTGTAGTATAACCCCTCCCCCTCCTCTACCCAGCATGCCTCAGTTATTTTGCTAGTGTCCTAGGAAGATGGACGCCTTTCCACCAGCTCTACTGTGAAAAAGGAAATTATATAGAAATGCCCATGCGACTTTTCAGAGGTGCTACAACGCTGTAAGCCAGGGGTGTCAAACTGTCCCATGAGGCATTGCAAGATTGACAGTTACAGCATGACGCCCAAAGGCAGAGGCATGATGGGACTTGTAGTTTGGCAACAGCTGGAGGGCCGCCAGTTTGACACCCAAGTCCCATCATGCCTCTGCTTTTGGGAGTCACGCTTGTAACTGTCAGCCGTGCAAGGCCTCATGGGACTTGTAGTTTCACAACAGCTGGAGGAGCACCAGTATGACACCCAAGTCCCATCATGCCTCTGACCATTACAAACATGACTCCCAAAAGGCAGAGGCATGATGGGACTTGGGTGTCAAACTGGTGGTCCTCCAGCTGTTGTGAAACTACAAGTCCCATCATGCCTCTGCTTTTGGGAGACGTGGTTGTAACTGTCAGCCGTGCAGTGCCTCATGGAACTTTGGTTTCAAACTGGTGGCCCTCCAGCTTTTGCCAAACTACAAGTCCCATGAGGCATTGCACGGCTGCCAGTTACAAGCATGACTCCCAAAAGCAGAGGCATGATGGGACTTGGGTGTCAAACTGGCGGCCCTCCAGCTGTTGTGAAACTACAAGTCCCCTCATGCCTCTGCCTTTTGGGAGTCATGGTTGTAACTGTCAGCTGTGCAATGCCTCATGGGACTTGTAGTTTGGTTTCAAACTGGTGGCCCTCCAGCTGTTGCCAAACTACAAGTCCCATGAGGCATTGCACGGCTGACAGTTACAAGCGTGACTCCCAAAAGCAGAGGCATGATGGGACTTGGGTGTCAAACTGGTGGTCCTCCAGCTGTTGTGAAAACTACAAGTCCCATCATGCCTCTGCCTTTTGGGAGTCATGTTTGTAACGGTCAGTCTTGCAATGCCTCATGGGACTTGTAGTTTGGCAGCCGCTGGAGGGCTGCCAGTTTGACACCCGTGCTGTAAGCAATGTATCCAAACAAATGCATGAATTTACCCATTTGAAGATATTATTTTGTATTCCTACATTCATTGGTTGTTATGACCGGGGAATACATTGCACCACTCGATGCGTTTTGTAAACCAATAACTCACTTCTTCAGGAGTCGATGCAACAGCCAGGTTTGTCTATGAATGAAATACAACACCGTGGGATATACCACATCTACATACACCTATATCCCACCGTGTTGTATTTCATTCATAGACAAACCTGGCTGTTGCATCGACTCCTGAAGAAGTGAGTTGCTTTCTGAAACGCGTAGCTTTGTCGTGCAATGTATTCCTCTGTCATATGCGAGCCATTGTGGTTGTAGTGTAAATCGGCACAAGTTGCTAAATAAGTGGGGTTTTTTTAATTTAATACATGTGGTTTTAGATCTCCAATAGAGTGGATTGTTTGTATACATTGCAGTGCTGTAGTACTTCCAAAAAGTAGCATGGGTATTTCTATAATAATAATAATAATAATAATACTTAAAAATATAAAATAAATATATATATATATATATATATATATATATATATATATATATATATATATATATATATAATTTTTTTTTTTTATTAATATTTTATTTATAATAATTTAGTATTATTACTCTTAATTATTTATTAATAATAAAAAAATATATATATATATATATATATATTATTTTTTTTTTTTTTATTATTATTAATATTTAAATAATTAAGAGTCATAATACTAAATTATTATAAATAAAATATTAATAAATAAATCTAAAAAATATATATTTTTTTATTAATATTTTATTTATAATAATTTAGTATTATTACTCTTAATTATTTAAATATTAATAATAAAAAAAAATATATATTTTTTATTATTAATATTTAAATAATTAAGAGTAATAATACTAAATTATTATAAATAAAATATTAATAATAAAAAAAATATATTTTTTACATTTATTTATTAATATTTTATTTATAATAATTTTAGTATTATTACTCTTAATTATATAATTTTTTTTTTTTTATTAAGAGTAATAATAAATTATTATAAATAAAATATTAAAAATAAAAATAAATAAATAAAAATATATATATATAATTTTATTTTTTTTCTGTGAGAAGGGATGGAGGTGTAAAGGCCCGTGTCTCCATTCCAACTTAGACTTTTCAGCAAAAAAAAAAAAAAAAACAACTAAAATGTTATGCTATCCTTTTTAAATACCTCTTCCACCCAGATGCCTATCCCCCAGGAATTGTTTGGTCACCACACCATATTGTTGGGCCCCCCTTCCCTTTTTTTTTTTTTTTGTTGCTTCACCTGTGTTTTTGGTCATTGCTGGTGGTTGAGCTCAGGTTTGGTGCTCCTTCCATATAGAGTCTCTTACGTGGCTGGTGACCGGTCTTCCTGTGTCAGACTATTAGGTTGATCCATCCTGTTAGTTCCTTTTGGTTGACTTTCCCTGTGTAGTTGGGGGTTCACCTCATGTGTTGGTCCTTTTGGGCTGCAGGCAGTCCTAGACCTCCTCTCGAGGCCTGCAGGCCCCCATACCCCCCCTGCCTTTCATCCTTAGTTGGACCCTCAAAGACCAGACTTAAAATGGGATTGTACTTAACATTATACAATTATTCCTGGGAAGTCCTGGAGGGTCACAGGCCCCACCCCTCTGTGTTTTTTGCTTTAGCAGACAAGCGGTATGTTGGGTAAAGGGGAGTTTATGCCAGTGGTCTCCATACTGTGCGGCCCTTTGCTGACTTTATCTGGCCCTTGGGATATCATTCCTCCCAGTGACCCCAACGACGGGGAGCTAGTTCCATCACGGACCCCCAACGACGGGGAGCTAGTTCCATCACGGACCCCCAACGACGGGGAGCTAGTTCCATCAGGGACCCCCAACGACGGGGAGCTAGTTCCATCAGGGACCCCCAACGACGGGGAGCTAGTTCCATCAGGGACCCCCAACGACGGGGAGCTAGTTCCATCAGGGACCCCCAACGACGGGGAGCTAGTTCCATCAGGGACCCCCAACGAGGGGGAGCTAATTCCATCACGGACCCCCAACGAGGGGGAGCTAGTTCCATCAGGGACCCCCAACGAGGGGGAGCTAGTTCCATCAGGGACCCCCAACGATGGGGAGCTAGTTCCAACACGGGCCCCCAACGATGGGGAGCTAGTTCCATCACGGACCCCCAACGAGGGGGAGCTAGTTCCATCACGGACCCCCAACGAGGGGGAGCTAGTTCCATCACGGGCCCCCAACGAGGGGGAGCTAGTTCCATCAGGGGCCCCCAACGATGGGGAGCTAGTTCCATCACGGGCCCCCAACGAGGGGGAGCTAGTTCCATCACGGGCCCCCAACGATGGTGCACGATCTCCATCGCTGACCCCAACAATGCCAGGATCCTTTCTACTCCCTCTGGTCACACTCTAGCCCCCCTAAAGTCTGAAGGACCATAAACTTGTCCCTTTTGTTCAGAACGTTTGGAGACCCCTGATTCATGTGATGGGCCAGCTTACAATTTGCCAATGTCCAATCCCCCCCCCCCCCCCCCCGTAGGCGGCACTATAACCTGACTGTATCAGAATTCTGGTGTTGCTCATGAAACTCGAATGGATTTTGGACCGGGTACAATTTTTATATCAATAAAAACCGGCACTGAATGCAGGCTACGCCTACACTTCATCCTTAAAGGGGCAGTTGTGTAAACATGGTGGCCGAAGAGCGCACAGAACTGCAAAAATTGCACATTTTAAAGGGAACCTGTTAAAACTAACTCGATCCACTAGCACAGGGGTGTCAAACTGGGGGCTATTCAGCTGTTGCGAAACTACAAGTCCCATCATGCATCTAGATTTTGGGAGTCATGCTTGTAAGTATCAGCCATGCAATGCCTCATGGGACTTGTAGTTTTGCAACAACTGGAGCGCCGCCGGTTTGACAACTTTGCTTCAGAACTACAAGTCCCATCATGCCTCTTTCTTTGGGAGTCACGCTTGTATCTGTCAGTCTTGAAATGCCTCGTGGGACTTGTAGTTGGGCGGCAAACTGGTGGCCCTCCAGCTGTTGCCAAAGTCCCATCATGCCTCTTTCTTTGGGAATCACGCTTGTAACTGTCAGCCGTGCAATGCCGCATGGGACTTGTAGTTTTGCAACTGGAGGGCCACCAGTTTGACACCTCTGCTTCAGATCTACAAGTCCCATCATGCATCTAGATTTTGGGAGTCATGCTTGTATCTGTCAATCTTGCAATGCCTCATGGGATTTGTAGCTTGGCAACAGCTGGAGGGCCGCCATTTTGACACCCGTGCTCTACCCCAACCCCAGAAAAGGAGACAACAACTTGTACTTTTATTGGGGTATAAAGCTACATTTTTTCTCTGGAGCGCCCCCTAAGGTCAAAGTCACACTTAACGAATCTATGAGCCCCAAGACCCCCCATGTACGCTTCCGTGACCATCGGTATTTCTGTGACTCGGAGCCCTGACACCATCATATCCCCGCCTCCTCCCAACATCCCACAATGCACTATTAGTTCGTCAGTGGCCAATACTGAGCCAGCTTTGATGTTGAAGGACAGGAAGTGTGCGTCGGGAATCGTGGGGCCCCCCCAGGCAAAAAAAAAAAAAAAACCTTTAAAAGGTGTAGCATTCAACTTGCAGTTCAGTGCATGTCCATCATGTGACAGGTCCTCTTTGCAACTTTTTACAGAGCAAACTTCTTATATATATAATCAACTATATAAATCGATGGGGGGGAGGGGAAAATAAATATATATATATATATAGGCATATATGATACACATTATATAAATATATTCTATAAACTGACAGATGTCAGGACGTCGGTGACATCACACGGGGGTGGGAGGGGTTACGTCGCCTGCCACCTCCCTCAGGAATTACACTGAAGTCCCGACTGGAGTTTGGACGCGGTTCTGCTCGCCAGTCGGGGGGCGTTTTTTTGTTTCCTCTGCAGAATGGGAATTCTTTGTATATCGGGAGATGATGTGATTTTTGTATCTGATCTGCGAGTGCTTTCCTTTGTGCGCTGCGTACTGACGCGTTAATAAAAAAAAAAAATCGACTTGAATTTGTACGCGATTGGCCGGATGTCTGTTTTATTACCACGGCGAACTCTTCCCACCGTGTATTCTCACTCCTGTCAGATTCGCTATGCTGCAATTGGGCTGAAAAGTTCGTCGACGAATGTTCGACCTTGGTACAGACGCACACAGGTTACCATGGCAATTAAAGGGTTAATTTCCCACATCTGTGGCTTTTTAATTAGCAATCAGTGTTTTATAAATAGTTGATGAGTTTGTCCGCTCTCACGTGGGTGCACTGAGCAGGCTAGACACTGAGCTATGGGGAACAGACAAGAACTGTCAAAAGTCCTGCGTAACAAGGTAAGGGAACTTTATAAAGATGGAAAAGGATATAAAAAGATATATGTATAACTAGTTGATGAGTTTGTCCGCTCTCACGTGGGTGCACTGAGCAGGATAGATACTGAGCCATGGGGAAGCAGACAAGAACTGTCAAGACCTGCGTAACAAGGTAAGGGAACTTTATAAAGGTGGAAAAGGATATGAAAACACACACAGGTTACCACAGCAATTAAAGGGTTAATTTCCCACATCTGTGGCTTTTTAAATGGCAATTGGTGTCAATGAATTTGTCCGCTCTCACGTGGGTGCACTGAGCAGGATAGATACTGAGCCATGGGGAGCAGACAAGAACTGTCAAAAGACCTGCGTAACAAGGTAAGGGAACTTTATAAAGTTGGAAAAGGATATAAAAACACACACAGGTTACCATGGCAATTAGAGGGTTAATTTCCCACATTTGTGGCTTTTTAAATGGCAATCAGTGTCGATGAATTTGTCTGCTCTCACGTGGTTGCACTGAGCAGGCTAGATACTGAGCTATGGGGAGCAGAAAAGAACTGTCAAGACCTGCGTAACAAGGTAAGGGGACTTTAGAAAGGTGGAAAAGGATATGAAAACACACACAGGTTACCACAGCAATTAAAGGGTTAATTTCCCACATCTGTGGCTTTTTAATTAGCAATCAGTGTTTATAAATAGTCGATGTGTTTGTCCGCTCTCACGTGGGTGCACTGAGCAGGCTAGATACTGAGCTATGGGGAGCAGACAAGAACTGTCAAAAGACCTGCGTAACAAGGTAAGAACTTTATAAAGGTGGAAGAGGATATGAAAACACACACAGGTTACCACAGCAATTAGAGGGTTAATTTCCCACATTTGTGGCTTTTTAAATAGCAATCAGTGTCGATGAATTTGTCTGCTCTCACGTGGTTGCACTGAGCAGGCTAGATACTGAGCTATGGGGAGCAGAAAAGAACTGTCAAGACCTGCGTAACAAGGTAAGGGGACTTTAGAAAGGTGGAAAAGGATATGAAAACACACACAGGTTACCACAGCAATTAAAGGGTTAATTTCCCACATCTGTGGCTTTTTAATTAGCAATCAGTGTTTATAAATAGTCGATGTGTTTGTCCACTCTCACGTGGGTGCACTGAGCAGGCTAGATACTGAGCCATAGGGAGCAGACAAGAACTGTCAAAAGACCTGCGTAACAAGGTAAGAACTTTATAAAGGTGGAAAAGGATATGAAAACACACACAGGTTACCACAGCAATTAAAGGGTTAATTTCCCACATCTGTTGCTTTTTAAATGGCAATCCGTGTCTGTCTATAAATAGTCGATGAGTTTGTTAGCTCTCACGTTGGTGCATCGAGCAGGCTAGATCCTGAGCCACGGGGAGCAGACAAGAACTGTCAAAAGACCTGTGTAACAAGGTCATGGAACTTTATAAAGATGGAAAAGGATATAAAAAGATATATGTATAAATAGTCGATGTGTTTGTCCGCTCTCACGTGGATGCACTGAGCAGGATAGACACAGCCATGGGGAGCAGACAAGAACTGTCAAAAGACCTGCATAACAAGATAAGAGAACTTTATAAAGGTGGAAAAGGATATAAAAACACACACACAGGTTACCATGGCAATTAAAGGGTTAATGTCCCACATCTGTGGCTTTTTAAATAGCAATCAGTGTCTGTGTATAAATAGTCGATGAGTTTGTTAGCTCTCACGTGGGTGCACTGAGCCATGGGGAGCAGACAAGAACTGTCAAAAGACCTGCGTAACAAGGTAAGGGGACTTTATAAAGATCGAAAAGGATATAAAAAGATATCCAAAGCCTTGAGTAGGCCAGTCAGTTCTGTTCAATCACTTATTAGGAAGGGGAAAACTCGGGGATCTCTTGATGCCAAGCCAAGAAAGAAACAGCACCCACAACTGCCAAAAGAATTGTTCGGGATACAAAGAACCCCCCCCCCCCCCCCCCCCGCTACAGGTCAACTCAGGAGAAATCCAGGCTGCTCTGGAAAAATACGGTGCTGTTGTTTTCAAAAAGAGCACAATACAACGATACTTGAACAAAAATGAGCTGCATTGTGGAGTTGCTAAAAAGAAGCCTTCGCTCTGCCAATGCCACAAAAAAAGCCGGGTTACAATATTCCCAACAACACGTTGACACAACTCCCAGCTTTTGGCGCACTGAGACCAAGAGAGCTTTATAGTCACAACCATGAGCAACATGTTTGGAGAAGGGTCAACAAGGCCTATAGTAACAAGAATACCATCCCCACTGTGAAGCATGGTGGTGGCTCGCTGATGTTTTGGGGTGGGGGGGATGATCTCTACAGGCACGGGGAATCTTGTGAAAATGGATGGCAGGATGAATGGATCGTGTTATCAGAAAATACTGGCAGACAATTTGCAGGAATGCTGCTCATGGGACATTCTTGGACTTCCCAGCAGGACAATGGCCCCATTCACAAGGCCAAGCTGACCCTCCAGTAGTTCCAGCAGAAAAAGGTGATGGTTCCGGAGTGGCCATCACAGTCTCCTGACCTTCATATCATCGAGCCGCTCTGGGGGGAGCTCAGGTTTGGGGTTCATGGAAGACCACAAAAGACTTTACATGACCTGGAGGCATGTTGCCGAGATGATTGGGCGGCTCTACCACCTGCAGGAATTCGGGGCCTCACAGACAACTATTACAGAAGACGGAGTGCTGCCATTGATGCTGAAGGGGGCAACACACGGGATGAAGAACGAAGGGGGTGCAGACTATTGAATGGGGAATACCATTGGTTGACTTGTCACCGTGTTCTGTTCTGTGATTGGCCCGTTCTGGTATCACCTCCAGATATAGAATATAAATCCCATATCAAATACAAGAAATGGGTTGCGCCGGCTCCCTCATATTTTCTTTACAAATGGCACATCCCGTACATCACCAATTCTCCACGTGGAGGCCGACTTTTCAGCACAACTGTATACAACAAACTAACTTAACATTGAGTCGGGGACCTTGTTTTGTTTCTGGTGTGCAGGGCTGGAACTCAGCACAGGGATGGTGGGAACCCCTCATAATGAGCACAATGAGTATACAGACCCAGGAACTCAGCACAGGGATGGTGGGAACCCCTCATAATGGGCACAGCGCATGTACAGACCCGGGAACTCAGCACAGGGATGGCGGGAACCCCTCATAATGGCCACAGCGTGTGTACAGACCCGGGAACTCAGCACAGGGATGGCGGGAACCCCTCATAATGGGCACAGCGCGTGTACAGACCCCGGAACTCAGCACAGGGATGGCGGGAACCCCTCATAATGGGCACAACGAGCGTACAGACACAGGAACTCAGCACAGGGATGGCGGGAACCCCTCATAATGGACACAGCGAGGGTACAGACCCGGAAACTCAGCAAATGGATGGTGGGAACCCCTCATAATGGGCACAGCAGGCGTACAGACCCTGGAACTCAGCATAGGGATAGCAGGAACCCCTCATAATGGGCACAGCGCGTGTACAGACCCGGGAACTTAGCACAGGGATGGCGGGAACCCCTCATAATGGGCACAGCGCGTGTACAGACCCGGGAACTTAGCACAGGGATGGCGGGAACCCCTCATAATGGGCACAGCGAGGGTACAGACCCGGGAACTTAGCACAGGGATGGCGGGAACCCCTCATAATGGGCACAGCTGGTGTAAGACCCGGGAACTCAGCACAGGGATGGCGGGAACCCCTCATAATGGGCACAACGAGCGTACAGACACAGGAACTCAGCACAGGGATGGCGGGAGCCCCTCATAATAGGCACAGCTGGTGTACAGACCCGGGAACTCAGCAAAGGGATGGCGGGAACCCCTCATAATGGGCACAGCAGGCGTACAGACCCGGGAACTCAGCACAGGGATGGCGAGAACCCCTCATAATGGACACAGCGAGGGTACAGACCTGGGAACTCAGCACAGGGATGGTGGGAACCCCTCATAATGGGCACAGCGGGTGTACAGACCTGGGAACTCGGCACAGGGATGGTGGGAACCCCTCATAATGGCACAGGGGGTGTACAGACCTGAACACTGAGCACAGAGATCTCATCTACTGGGTCCCCTGGCATACAGAAGAAAGGCAGGCTTTCACCAACCACTGAAATGTGACGTTTGGGTGGATAAGCCCTTTAAATGACTGTAATCCTGTTCTGCTAATGATTTTGTCGTCAGGTTCAAGGCAGCCGGAATTAACAGCGATAAATTACCGTGAGAAGAGACACTTTCGTCATTGGTGTCATGGCACCCTCCCCGCAGTCACCCAAGGCGTGAAGCCTGCACCCTCCTCTCTCTGGAGCTCGGCAGAAGTTTCTTGAAGCTGCGGGCTGTTCCCTGGAATTACAGGGACAGTTCAAGACAAAGGAATGAAAACAGATTTACGTTTTGCTTCTGGCACTTCGTGCGAAAATTGCTGTTTGTTATCGATGTTGTCACTCAGAACTATCCAGTTGTGGCCGGTTTGAGGAAGACCAGTCTGAAAATCAGCCAGTCCAATTATATTTTACCAATCGTCCCCAGAAAAGGCTGGAAGAGAAACTGCACCGTGTATGGATGCCAGAGGATGGGTATGGGGCTAGGTCGGGCCTGATCTTCTGTAGTCGAATCTAGAACTGGTTACAAATTAAATCGAGTGTCTCCAGTGAGGGGTCTTCCAAATACTTCATCATACAAAGATATTGGAGACAATTGTGCTCCTCCAACCTTGTGGTAAGTTTGGTGAAGACCCTTTTCCTTTTCTGTAGACCCTACTGAACGCCTTTGGGATTTGTTGGTATGTTGATGGTGAGCCAGGGCTTCTCATCCAACATCAGTTCCTGATCTCACAGATGGGCACAATTCTCAGAGACATCCCCAAAATCTTTTCGGAAGCCTTCCCAGAAGAGTGAAACCAGCTCCTTACAGACATGGTTTGGCCAGTTTGGTGTGGAGAAACTGGAGTGTCCTGTGCAGTGCCCCGACCTCAGCCCTACTGAACGCCTTTGGGATTAGTTGGTATGTTGATGGTGAGCCAGGAATTCTCATCCAACATCAGTTCCTGATCTCACAAATGTGCACAATTCTTAGAGAGAAGGGTCCTGCAAATACTCCATCATACAAAGACATTGGAGACAATTGTGCTCCTCCAGCCTTGTGGTAAGTTTGGTGAAGACCCTTTTCCTTTTCTGTAGACCCTACGGAACGCCTTTGGGATTTGTTGGTATGTTGATGGTGAGCCAGGGCTTCTCATCCAACATCAGTTCCTGATCTCACAGATGGGCACAATTCTCAGAGACATCCCCAAAATCTTTTAGGAAGCCTTCCCAGAAGAATGAAACCAGCTCCATACAGACATGGTTTGGCCAGTTTGGTGTGGAGAAACTGGAGTGTCCTGTGCAGTGCCCTGACCTCAGTCCTACTGAACGCCTTTGGGATTAGTTGGTATGTTGATGGTGAGCCAGGAATTCTCATCCAACATCAGTTCCTGATCTCACAGATGGGCACAATTCTTAGAGAGAAGGGTCCTGCAAATACTCCATCATACAAAGACATTGGAGACAATTCTGCTCCTCCAACCTTGTGATAACAGTTTGTTGAAGACCCTTTTCTGTTCTGCCATGACTGTGCCCCTCAACCCTACTGAACACCTTTGGGATTAGTTGGTATGTTGATGGTAAGCCAGGTCTTTTCATCCAGCATCAGTTCCTGATCTCACAAATGGGCACAATTCTCAGAGATGTTTCCCAAAAGAGTAAAACCAGCTATATAAAGACATGATATGACCAGTTTGGGGTGGAGGAACTCCTGCACAGAGCCCTGACTCCAACCCTACTGAACACCTTTGGGATGCATTGGAACTCCGATTGTGAGCCAGGTCTTTATTTCTGGGGCCCAATGTGTGTGCCAGGCCTTCTCATCCAACATCAGTACTTGACCACACAAATTCCCACAAACCCTCACAAAATCTTATAGAAAGACTTCCCAGAAGAGTGAAACCAGCTCCATACAGACATGGTTTGGCCAGTTTGGTGTGGAGAAACTGGAGTGTCCTGTGCAGTGCCCTGACCTCAACCCTACTGAACGCCTTTGGGATTAGTTGGTATGTTGATGGTGAGCCAGGTCTTCTCATCCAACATCAGTTCCTGATCTCACAAATGGGCACAATTCTCAGAGACATCCCCCAAAATCTTTTGGGAAGCCTTCCCAGAAGAGTGAAACCAGCTCCATAAAGACATGATTTGACTGACCAGTTTGGGGTGGAGGAACTCCTGCACACAGCCCTCACTCCAACCCTACTGAACACCTTTGGGATGAATTGGAACTCCGATTGTGAGCCAGGTCTTTATTTATGGGGCACAATGTGTGTGCCAGGCCTTCTCATCCAACATCAGTACAACCAACACAAATTCCCACATACCTTCAATAGAAAGCCTTCCCAGAAGAGTGGAGGATTTTTATAACCAGAAAGTGGGTGTATTAATGGCCAAGACCATGGGGGGAGGGGTAGAACTCCATATTCAAGTCCATGGTTTTGGGATGTGATGTCCAAAAAACTCACATAGGTGTGATGGTTAGGACACAGGGAATTTTGGACATGAAGTGTAATAATACACGGTACTATAAATATATCAACAAAGCTATGTGGTCACTGCTTATTAAAGCCATTGGGCTAACACTTCCCCCTCGTGTACAAAGCCAGCTCCATAACGACATTGTTTGACCAGTTTGGCATGGGGGAACTTGAGCTTCCTGCAGAGTCCTGACCTCAACCCTATGTTTAGAAGACCTTCTGGTATAAGGTCTTCTTATCCAAAATCAGTACCTCTCCTTAGCCCTATGGAACACCTTTGGTATGAGGTCTTCTCACCCAACATCAGTACCCGCCCTTAGCCCTACGGAACACCTTTGGAATGAAGTCTTCTCGCCCAACATCAGTACCTGCCCTTAGCCCTACGAAACACCTTTGGTATGAGGTCTTCTCACCCAACATCAGTACCCGCCCTTAGCCCTACGAAATACCTTTGGAATGAGGTCTTCTCGCCCAACATCAGTACCTACCCTTAACCCTCCTGAACACCTTTGGTATGACGTCTTCTCACCCAAAATCAGTCCCTGCCCTCAATCCTACAGAACACCACTGGTATGAGGTCTTCCCCTCCCAACATCAATATCTGCCCTTAGCCCTATGGAACACTTTTGGTATGAGGTCTTCTCACCCATCATCAATACCTGCCCTTAAACCTCCTGAACACCTTTGGTATGATGTCTTCTCACCCAACATCAGTATCTGCCCTTAACTCTCCTGAACAAATTTGGTATGAGGTCTTCCCTTCCCAACATCAGTCCCTGTCCTCAACCCTACAGAACACCATTGGTATGAGGTCTTGTTGTCCAACATCAGTCCCTGCCCTTAACCTTACTGAACACCTTTGAGATGAATTGGAATGCAGACTGTAAGCCAGGTCTTTTTTTTTTTGGTGCACAACATGTTGTCCGAAGTGTGAGCCGGGTCTTTTCAACTAATATCAGTACCTGCCCTCAACCCTACTGAACACCTTTGGTATGAGGTCTTCTCACCCAACATCAGTCCCTGTCCTTAACCCTACAGAACATATTTGGTAATAGGCCTTCTCATCCCAAAGGTGTTCAGTAGATGCAGGATAAGTGTATGGGTCCAATGTAAGAGCCAGGTCTTCTCATCCAACATCCGTACCTGACCTCACAAATGGGCACCAGTTCCCACAGACATCTTCTAAAATGTTTTGGTAAGCCTTCTCAGAAGGGTGGAGGCTGTTATAGCCACTAAGGGGGGACAATTCCATATTAATGGCCATGGGTGGGGAACTCCATAATAATGGCTGTGGTTCTGAAACAGGATGTCCAAGAAGATCATATAGATGGTATGGTCAGGTGCTGTCATAGCCACTAAGTGGGGACAACTCCATATTAATGGCAATGGATGGGGTGGGGGAACTTCATGTCCATGTTTCTGGAATAGGATGTCGAAGAAGCACATCAGTCCTTGCCCTTAACCCTCCTGAATACCTTTGGTATGAGGTCTTCTCACCAAACATCAGTACCTGCCCTTAACCCTCCTGAATACCTTTGGTATGAGGTCTTCTCACCAAACATCAGTACCTGCCCTTAACCCTCCTGAATACCTTTGGTATGATGTCTTCTCCACTCAACATCAGTCTCTGCCCTCAACCCTACGGAACATATTTGGTAGGAGGCCTTCTCATCCCAAAGGTGTTCAGTAGATGCAGGGTAGGTGTAGGGGTCCAATGTAAGAGCCAGGTCTTCTCATCCAACATCCGTACCTGACCTCACAAATGGGCACAAGTTCCCACAGACATCTTCTAAAAAATTTTTGGTCAGCCTTCTCAGAAGGGTGGAGGCTGTTATAGCCACTAAGGGGGGACAATTCCATATTAATGGCCATGGGTGGGGAACTCCATAATAATGGCTGTGGTTCTGAAACAGGATGTCCAAGAAGATCATATAGATGGTAAGGTCAGGTGCTGTTGTAGCCACTAAGGGGGGACAATTCCATATTAATGGCCATGGGTGGGGAACTCCATAATAAATGTCTATGGTTCTGAAACAGGATGTCCAAGAAAGTCAGGTGCTGTTATAGCCACTAAGTGGGGACAACTCCATATTAATGGCAATGGATGGGGGGGTGGGGGAACTTCATGTCCATGTTTCTGGAACAGGATGTCCAAGAAGATCATATAGATGGTAAGGTCAGGTGCTGTTGTAGCCACTAAGTGGGGACAACTCCATATTAATGGATGGGGGGGGGGACTTCATGTCCATGTTTCTGGAACAGGATGTCCAAGAAGATCATATAGATGGTAAGGTCAGGTGCTGTTGTAGCCACTAAGTGGGGACAACTCCATATTAATGGCAATGGATGGGGGGGGGGGGACTTCATGTCCATGTTTCTGGAACAGGATGTCCAAGAAGATCATATAGATGGTATGGTCAGGTGCTGTTGTAGCCACTAAGTGGGGACAATTTCATATTAATGGCCATGGATGGGGAACTCCATAATAAATGTCTATGGTTCTGAAACAGGATGTCCAAGAAAGTCAGGTGCTGTTATAGCCACTAAGTGGGGACAATTCCATATTAATGGCCATGGATGGGGGGGACTTCATGTCCATGTTTCTGGAACAGGATGTCGAAGAAGATGCTATAGATGTGATCCTCATGTGTCCACCATCTTTGGCTGTACAGTATATATCTAAGACCAAAATAAAGATTTGGAATATTCGCTTTCTGCCCCAAGGCCTGTGCAGAGAAAAAGGGAACATGTGTGTTCGGAGGAAAGGAGATGCTAACATCGGTTCACGGTGGATTCTTCATACAATTACTAAAACATAATATTCCAATCCAGGAAATTCGATCAGGAAGGGTTTATTCCTATGGAGCAGACTTAGCCACAGATTCCCTAGTTGGGGAGGTGGGGTGTCCACCCCTTGTGGTCCATAAATTCTGGATGCTTTTGGTGGCTGTTGGATTTTTTTCAACCTCATTTACTGTATAAATCAATAAAAATAAAGACCCAGGGAGCCTCCACATGTCGGGCAATGCTGGGAGTTGTAGTACCTCCACAACGTCTATGTAGCAATTAAAAGTTGTTTATGAGCATGCAGAATGTGATTACAAGTAGCGCAGAGGTGAAGAGGAACGAAGGTCACCAACTGACACAACGGTCTCTCAGGTAACGGAGGTGCGCCATATTATTACCAATCCAAAAATACTGCACGGAATCTGATATCCTCATTCCACAGCACCGCGGTATATGTCAGAGCTATATGAAGGTTTCATAATATTAGTGTCTGTGGGGGGTTACTAGAGTGTAAGCTCCTCTGGTACAGAGACTGATGGGACTGTGGGGGAGGGGACATTAGAGTGTAAGCTCCTCTGTACAGAGACTGATGGGACTGTGGGGGAGGGGACATTAGAGTGTAAGCTCCTCTGTACAGAGACTGATGGGACTGTGGGGGAGGGGGCATTAGAGTGTAAGCTCCTCTGGTACAGAGACTGATGGGACTGTGGGGGAGGGGACATTAGAGTGTAAGCTCCTCTGGTAAAGAGACTGATGGGACTGTGGGGGAGGGGACATTAGAGTGTAAGCTCCTCTGGTACAGAGACTGATGTGACTGTGGGGGAGGGGACATGAGGGGTGTAAGCTCCTCTGTACAGAGACTGATGGGACTGTGGGGGAGGGGGCATTAGAGTGTAAGCTCCTCTGGTACAGAGACTGATGGGACTGTGGGGGAGGGGACATTAGAGTGTAAGCTCCTCTGGTACAGAGACTGATGGGACTGTGGGGGAGGGGACATTAGAGTGTAAGCTCCTCTGTACAGAGACTGATGGGACTGTGGGGGAGGGGGCATTAGAGTGTAAGCTCCTCTGGTACAGAGACTGATGGGACTGTGGGGGAGGGGACATTAGAGTGTAAGCTCCTCTGGTAAAGAGACTGATGGGACTGTGGGGGAGGGGACATTAGAGTGTAAGCTCCTCTGGTACAGAGACTGATGTGACTGTGGGGGAGGGGACATGAGGGGTGTAAGCTCCTCTGTACAGAGACTGATGGGACTGTGGGGGAGGGGGCATTAGAGTGTAAGCTCCTCTGGTACAGAGACTGATGGGACTGTGGGGGAGGGGACATTAGAGTGTAAGCTCCTCTGGTGCAGAGACTGATGGGACTGTGGGGGAGGGGACATTAGAGTGTAAGCTCCTCTGTACAGAGACTGATGTGACTGTGGGGGAAGGGGACATTAGAGTGTAAGCTCCTCTGGTACCAAGACTGAGGGGAAGTGGGGGGAGGGGACATTAGAGTGTAAGCTCCTCTGGTACAGAGACTGATGTGACTGCGGGGGAGGGGACAATAGAGTGTAAGCTCCTCTGGTGCAGAAAGTGATGGGACTGTGGGGGAGGGGACATTAGAGCGTAAGCTCCTCTGGTGCAGAGACTGATGGGACTGTGGGGGAGGGGACATTAGAGCGTAAGCTCCTCTGGTGCAGAGACTGATGGGACTGTGGGGTAGGGGACATTAGAGCGTAAGCTCCTCTGGTACAGAGACTGATGGGACTGTGGGGGAGGGGACATTAGAGTGTAAGCTCCTCTGGTACAGAGACTGATGGGACTGTGGGGGAGGGGACATTAGAGTGTAAGCTCCTCTGTACAGAGACTGATGGGACTGTGGGGGAGGGGGCATTAGAGTGTAAGCTCCTCTGTACAGAGACTGATGGGACTGTGGGGGAGGGGGCATTAGAGTGTAAGCTCCTCTGGTACAGAGACTGATGGGACTGTGGGGGAGGGGACATTAGAGTGTAAGCTCCTCTGGTGCAGAGACTGATGGGACTGTGGGGGAGGGGACATTAGAGTGTAAGCTCCTCTGTACAGAGACTGATGTGACTGTGGGGGAGGGGACATTAGAGTGTAAGCTCCTCTGGTACCAAGACTGAGGGGAAGTGGGGGGAGGGGACATTAGAGTGTAAGCTCCTCTGGTACCAAGACTGAGGGGAAGTGGGGGGAGGGGACATTAGAGTGTAAGCTCCTCTGGTACAGAGACTGATGGGACTGTGGGGGGAGGAGACAATAGAGTGTAAGCTCCTCTGGTGCAGAAAGTGATGGGACTGTGGGGGAGGGGACATTAGAGCGTAAGCTCCTCTGGTGCAGAGACTGATGGGACTGTGGGGGAGGGGACATTAGAGCGTAAGCTCCTCTGGTGCAGAGACTGATGGGACTGTGGGGGAGGGGACATTAGAGCGTAAGCTCCTCTGGTAAAGAGACTGATGGGACTGTGGGGGAGGGGACATTAGAGTGTAAGCTCCTCTGTACAGAGACTGATGGGACTGTGGGGGAGGGGACATTAGAGTGTAAGCTCCTCTGTACAGAGACTGATGGGACTGTGGGGGAGGGGGCATTAGAGTGTAAGCTCCTCTGGTACAGAGACTGATGGGACTGTGGGGGAGGGGACATTAGAGTGTAAGCTCCTCTGGTAAAGAGACTGATGGGACTGTGGGGGAGGGGACATTAGAGTGTAAGCTCCTCTGGTACAGAGACTGATGTGACTGTGGGGGAGGGGACATGAGGGGTGTAAGCTCCTCTGTACAGAGACTGATGGGACTGTGGGGGAGGGGGCATTAGAGTGTAAGCTCCTCTGGTACAGAGACTGATGGGACTGTGGGGGAGGGGACATTAGAGTGTAAGCTCCTCTGGTGCAGAGACTGATGGGACTGTGGGGGAGGGGACATTAGAGTGTAAGCTCCTCTGTACAGAGACTGATGTGACTGTGGGGGAAGGGGACATTAGAGTGTAAGCTCCTCTGGTACCAAGACTGAGGGGAAGTGGGGGGAGGGGACATTAGAGTGTAAGCTCCTCTGGTACAGAGACTGATGTGACTGCGGGGGAGGGGACAATAGAGTGTAAGCTCCTCTGGTGCAGAAAGTGATGGGACTGTGGGGGAGGGGACATTAGAGCGTAAGCTCCTCTGGTGCAGAGACTGATGGGACTGTGGGGGAGGGGACATTAGAGCGTAAGCTCCTCTGGTGCAGAGACTGATGGGACTGTGGGGTAGGGGACATTAGAGCGTAAGCTCCTCTGGTACAGAGACTGATGGGACTGTGGGGGAGGGGACATTAGAGTGTAAGCTCCTCTGGTACAGAGACTGATGGGACTGTGGGGGAGGGGACATTAGAGTGTAAGCTCCTCTGTACAGAGACTGATGGGACTGTGGGGGAGGGGGCATTAGAGTGTAAGCTCCTCTGTACAGAGACTGATGGGACTGTGGGGGAGGGGGCATTAGAGTGTAAGCTCCTCTGGTACAGAGACTGATGGGACTGTGGGGGAGGGGACATTAGAGTGTAAGCTCCTCTGGTGCAGAGACTGATGGGACTGTGGGGGAGGGGACATTAGAGTGTAAGCTCCTCTGTACAGAGACTGATGTGACTGTGGGGGAGGGGACATTAGAGTGTAAGCTCCTCTGGTACCAAGACTGAGGGGAAGTGGGGGGAGGGGACATTAGAGTGTAAGCTCCTCTGGTACCAAGACTGAGGGGAAGTGGGGGGAGGGGACATTAGAGTGTAAGCTCCTCTGGTACAGAGACTGATGGGACTGTGGGGGGAGGAGACAATAGAGTGTAAGCTCCTCTGGTGCAGAAAGTGATGGGACTGTGGGGGAGGGGACATTAGAGCGTAAGCTCCTCTGGTGCAGAGACTGATGGGACTGTGGGGGAGGGGACATTAGAGCGTAAGCTCCTCTGGTGCAGAGACTGATGGGACTGTGGGGGAGGGGACATTAGAGCGTAAGCTCCTCTGGTAAAGAGACTGATGGGACTGTGGGGGAGGGGACATCAGAGTGTAAGCTCCTCTGGTACAGAGACTGATGTGACTGTGGGGGAGGGGACATTAGAGTGTAAGCTCCTCTGTACACAGACTGATGGGACTGTGGGGGAGGGGACATTAGAGTGTAAGCTCCTCTGGTACAGAGACTGATGGGACTGTGGGGGAGGGGACATTAGAGTGTAAGCTCCTCTGTACAGAGACTGATGGGACTGTGGGGGAGGGGGCATTAGAGTGTAAGCTCCTCTGGTACAGAGACTGATGGGACTGTGGGGGAGGGGACATTAGAGTGTAAGCTCCTCTGGTGCAGAGACTGATGGGACTGTGGGGGAGGGGACATTAGAGTGTAAGCTCCTCTGTACAGAGACTGATGTGACTGTGGGGGAGGGGACATTAGAGTGTAAGCTCCTCTGGTACCAAGACTGAGGGGAAGTGGGGGGAGGGGACATTAGAGTGTAAGCTCCTCTGGTACCAAGACTGAGGGGAAGTGGGGGGAGGGGACATTAGAGTGTAAGCTCCTCTGGTACAGAGACTGATGGGACTGTGGGGGGAGGAGACAATAGAGTGTAAGCTCCTCTGGTGCAGAAAGTGATGGGACTGTGGGGGAGGGGACATTAGAGCGTAAGCTCCTCTGGTGCAGAGACTGATGGGACTGTGGGGGAGGGGACATTAGAGCGTAAGCTCCTCTGGTGCAGAGACTGATGGGACTGTGGGGGAGGGGACATTAGAGCGTAAGCTCCTCTGGTAAAGAGACTGATGGGACTGTGGGGGAGGGGACATTAGAGTGTAAGCTCCTCTGTACAGAGACTGATGGGACTGTGGGGGAGGGGACATTAGAGTGTAAGCTCCTCTGTACAGAGACTGATGGGACTGTGGGGGAGGGGGCATTAGAGTGTAAGCTCCTCTGGTACAGAGACTGATGGGACTGTGGGGGAGGGGACATTAGAGTGTAAGCTCCTCTGGTAAAGAGACTGATGGGACTGTGGGGGAGGGGACATTAGAGTGTAAGCTCCTCTGGTACAGAGACTGATGTGACTGTGGGGGAGGGGACATGAGGGGTGTAAGCTCCTCTGTACAGAGACTGATGGGACTGTGGGGGAGGGGGCATTAGAGTGTAAGCTCCTCTGGTACAGAGACTGATGGGACTGTGGGGGGAGGGGACATTAGAGTGTAAGCTCCTCTGGTAAAGAGACTGATGGGACTGTGGGGGAGGGGACATTAGAGTGTAAGCTCCTCTGGTAAAGAGACTGATGGGACTGTGGGGGAGGGGACATTAGAGTGTAAGCTCCTCTGGTACAGAGACTGATGTGACTGTGGGGGAGGGGACATGAGGGGTGTAAGCTCCTCTGTACAGAGACTGATGGGACTGTGGGGGAGGGGACATGAGGGGTGTAAGCTCCTCTGTACAGAGACTGATGGGACTGTGGGGGAGGGGGCATTAGAGTGTAAGCTCCTCTGTACAGAGACTGATGGGACTGTGGGGGAGGGGACATTAGAGTGTAAGCTCCTCTGGTGCAGAGACTGATGGGACTGTGGGGGAGGGGACATTAGAGTGTAAGCTCCTCTGTACAGAGACTGATGTGACTGTGGGGGAAGGGGACATTAGAGTGTAAGCTCCTCTGGTACCAAGACTGAGGGGAAGTGGGGGGAGGGGACATTAGAGTGTAAGCTCCTCTGGTACAGAGACTGATGTGACTGCGGGGGAGGGGACAATAGAGTGTAAGCTCCTCTGGTGCAGAAAGTGATGGGACTGTGGGGGAGGGGACATTAGAGCGTAAGCTCCTCTGGTGCAGAGACTGATGGGACTGTGGGGGAGGGGACATTAGAGCGTAAGCTCCTCTGGTGCAGAGACTGATGGGACTGTGGGGTAGGGGACATTAGAGCGTAAGCTCCTCTGGTACAGAGACTGATGGGACTGTGGGGGAGGGGACATTAGAGTGTAAGCTCCTCTGGTACAGAGACTGATGGGACTGTGGGGGAGGGGACATTAGAGTGTAAGCTCCTCTGTACAGAGACTGATGGGACTGTGGGGGAGGGGGCATTAGAGTGTAAGCTCCTCTGTACAGAGACTGATGGGACTGTGGGGGAGGGGGCATTAGAGTGTAAGCTCCTCTGGTACAGAGACTGATGGGACTGTGGGGGAGGGGACATTAGAGTGTAAGCTCCTCTGGTGCAGAGACTGATGGGACTGTGGGGGAGGGGACATTAAGAGTGTAAGCTCCTCTGTACAGAGACTGATGTGACTGTGGGGGAGGGGACATTAGAGTGTAAGCTCCTCTGGTACCAAGACTGAGGGGAAGTGGGGGGAGGGGACATTAGAGTGTAAGCTCCTCTGGTACCAAGACTGAGGGGAAGTGGGGGGAGGGGACATTAGAGTGTAAGCTCCTCTGGTACAGAGACTGATGGGACTGTGGGGGGAGGAGACAATAGAGTGTAAGCTCCTCTGGTGCAGAAAGTGATGGGACTGTGGGGGAGGGGACATTAGAGCGTAAGCTCCTCTGGTGCAGAGACTGATGGGACTGTGGGGGAGGGGACATTAGAGCGTAAGCTCCTCTGGTGCAGAGACTGATGGGACTGTGGGGGAGGGGACATTAGAGCGTAAGCTCCTCTGGTAAAGAGACTGATGGGACTGTGGGGGAGGGGACATTAGAGTGTAAGCTCCTCTGGTACAGAGACTGATGTGACTGTGGGGGAGGGGACATTAGAGTGTAAGCTCCTCTGTACACAGACTGATGGGACTGTGGGGGAGGGGACATTAGAGTGTAAGCTCCTCTGGTACAGAGACTGATGGGACTGTGGGGGAGGGGACATTAGAGTGTAAGCTCCTCTGTACAGAGACTGATGTGACTGTGGGGGAAGGGGACATTAGAGTGTAAGCTCCTCTGGTACCAAGACTGAGGGGAAGTGGGGGGAGGGGACATTAGAGTGTAAGCTCCTCTGGTACAGAGACTGATGGGACTGTGGGGGGAGGAGACAATAGAGTGTAAGCTCCTCTGGTGCAGAAAGTGATGGGACTGTGGGGGAGGGGACATTAGAGCGTAAGCTCCTCTGGTGCAGAGACTGATGGGACTGTGGGGGAGGGGACATTAGAGCGTAAGCTCCTCTGGTGCAGAGACTGATGGGACTGTGGGGGAGGGGACATTAGAGCGTAAGCTCCTCTGGTAAAGAGACTGATGGGACTGTGGGGGAGGGGACATTAGAGTGTAAGCTCCTCTGTACAGAGACTGATGGGACTGTGGGGGAGGGGACATTAGAGTGTAAGCTCCTCTGTACAGAGACTGATGGGACTGTGGGGGAGGGGGCATTAGAGTGTAAGCTCCTCTGGTACAGAGACTGATGGGACTGTGGGGGAGGGGACATTAGAGTGTAAGCTCCTCTGGTAAAGAGACTGATGGGACTGTGGGGGAGGGGACATTAGAGTGTAAGCTCCTCTGGTACAGAGACTGATGTGACTGTGGGGGAGGGGACATGAGGGGTGTAAGCTCCTCTGTACAGAGACTGATGGGACTGTGGGGGAGGGGGCATTAGAGTGTAAGCTCCTCTGGTACAGAGACTGATGGGACTGTGGGGGAGGGGACATTAGAGTGTAAGCTCCTCTGGTACAGAGACTGATGGGACTGTGGGGGAGGGGACATTAGAGTGTAAGCTCCTCTGTACAGAGACTGATGGGACTGTGGGGGAGGGGGCATTAGAGTGTAAGCTCCTCTGGTACAGAGACTGATGGGACTGTGGGGGAGGGGACATTAGAGTGTAAGCTCCTCTGGTAAAGAGACTGATGGGACTGTGGGGGAGGGGACATTAGAGTGTAAGCTCCTCTGGTACAGAGACTGATGTGACTGTGGGGGAGGGGACATGAGGGGTGTAAGCTCCTCTGTACAGAGACTGATGGGACTGTGGGGGAGGGGGCATTAGAGTGTAAGCTCCTCTGGTACAGAGACTGATGGGACTGTGGGGGAGGGGACATTAGAGTGTAAGCTCCTCTGGTGCAGAGACTGATGGGACTGTGGGGGAGGGGACATTAGAGTGTAAGCTCCTCTGTACAGAGACTGATGTGACTGTGGGGGAAGGGGACATTAGAGTGTAAGCTCCTCTGGTACCAAGACTGAGGGGAAGTGGGGGGAGGGGACATTAGAGTGTAAGCTCCTCTGGTACAGAGACTGATGTGACTGCGGGGGAGGGGACAATAGAGTGTAAGCTCCTCTGGTGCAGAAAGTGATGGGACTGTGGGGGAGGGGACATTAGAGCGTAAGCTCCTCTGGTGCAGAGACTGATGGGACTGTGGGGGAGGGGACATTAGAGCGTAAGCTCCTCTGGTGCAGAGACTGATGGGACTGTGGGGTAGGGGACATTAGAGCGTAAGCTCCTCTGGTACAGAGACTGATGGGACTGTGGGGGAGGGGACATTAGAGTGTAAGCTCCTCTGGTACAGAGACTGATGGGACTGTGGGGGAGGGGACATTAGAGTGTAAGCTCCTCTGTACAGAGACTGATGGGACTGTGGGGGAGGGGGCATTAGAGTGTAAGCTCCTCTGTACAGAGACTGATGGGACTGTGGGGGAGGGGGCATTAGAGTGTAAGCTCCTCTGGTACAGAGACTGATGGGACTGTGGGGGAGGGGACATTAGAGTGTAAGCTCCTCTGGTGCAGAGACTGATGGGACTGTGGGGGAGGGGACATTAGAGTGTAAGCTCCTCTGTACAGAGACTGATGTGACTGTGGGGGAGGGGACATTAGAGTGTAAGCTCCTCTGGTACCAAGACTGAGGGGAAGTGGGGGGAGGGGACATTAGAGTGTAAGCTCCTCTGGTACCAAGACTGAGGGGAAGTGGGGGGAGGGGACATTAGAGTGTAAGCTCCTCTGGTACAGAGACTGATGGGACTGTGGGGGGAGGAGACAATAGAGTGTAAGCTCCTCTGGTGCAGAAAGTGATGGGACTGTGGGGGAGGGGACATTAGAGCGTAAGCTCCTCTGGTGCAGAGACTGATGGGACTGTGGGGGAGGGGACATTAGAGCGTAAGCTCCTCTGGTGCAGAGACTGATGGGACTGTGGGGGAGGGGACATTAGAGCGTAAGCTCCTCTGGTAAAGAGACTGATGGGACTGTGGGGGAGGGGACATTAGAGTGTAAGCTCCTCTGGTACAGAGACTGATGTGACTGTGGGGGAGGGGACATTAGAGTGTAAGCTCCTCTGTACACAGACTGATGGGACTGTGGGGGAGGGGACATTAGAGTGTAAGCTCCTCTGGTACAGAGACTGATGGGACTGTGGGGGAGGGGACATTAGAGTGTAAGCTCCTCTGTACAGAGACTGATGGGACTGTGGGGGAGGGGGCATTAGAGTGTAAGCTCCTCTGGTACAGAGACTGATGGGACTGTGGGGGAGGGGACATTAGAGTGTAAGCTCCTCTGGTGCAGAGACTGATGGGACTGTGGGGGAGGGGACATTAGAGTGTAAGCTCCTCTGTACAGAGACTGATGTGACTGTGGGGGAGGGGACATTAGAGTGTAAGCTCCTCTGGTACCAAGACTGAGGGGAAGTGGGGGGAGGGGACATTAGAGTGTAAGCTCCTCTGGTACCAAGACTGAGGGGAAGTGGGGGGAGGGGACATTAGAGTGTAAGCTCCTCTGGTACAGAGACTGATGGGACTGTGGGGGGAGGAGACAATAGAGTGTAAGCTCCTCTGGTGCAGAAAGTGATGGGACTGTGGGGGAGGGGACATTAGAGCGTAAGCTCCTCTGGTGCAGAGACTGATGGGACTGTGGGGGAGGGGACATTAGAGCGTAAGCTCCTCTGGTGCAGAGACTGATGGGACTGTGGGGGAGGGGACATTAGAGCGTAAGCTCCTCTGGTAAAGAGACTGATGGGACTGTGGGGGAGGGGACATTAGAGTGTAAGCTCCTCTGTACAGAGACTGATGGGACTGTGGGGGAGGGGACATTAGAGTGTAAGCTCCTCTGTACAGAGACTGATGGGACTGTGGGGGAGGGGGCATTAGAGTGTAAGCTCCTCTGGTACAGAGACTGATGGGACTGTGGGGGAGGGGACATTAGAGTGTAAGCTCCTCTGGTAAAGAGACTGATGGGACTGTGGGGGAGGGGACATTAGAGTGTAAGCTCCTCTGGTACAGAGACTGATGTGACTGTGGGGGAGGGGACATGAGGGGTGTAAGCTCCTCTGTACAGAGACTGATGGGACTGTGGGGGAGGGGGCATTAGAGTGTAAGCTCCTCTGGTACAGAGACTGATGGGACTGTGGGGGAGGGGACATTAGAGTGTAAGCTCCTCTGGTGCAGAGACTGATGGGACTGTGGGGGAGGGGACATTAGAGTGTAAGCTCCTCTGTACAGAGACTGATGTGACTGTGGGGGAAGGGGACATTAGAGTGTAAGCTCCTCTGGTACCAAGACTGAGGGGAAGTGGGGGGAGGGGACATTAGAGTGTAAGCTCCTCTGGTACAGAGACTGATGTGACTGCGGGGGAGGGGACAATAGAGTGTAAGCTCCTCTGGTGCAGAAAGTGATGGGACTGTGGGGGAGGGGACATTAGAGCGTAAGCTCCTCTGGTGCAGAGACTGATGGGACTGTGGGGGAGGGGACATTAGAGCGTAAGCTCCTCTGGTGCAGAGACTGATGGGACTGTGGGGTAGGGGACATTAGAGCGTAAGCTCCTCTGGTACAGAGACTGATGGGACTGTGGGGGAGGGGACATTAGAGTGTAAGCTCCTCTGGTACAGAGACTGATGGGACTGTGGGGGAGGGGACATTAGAGTGTAAGCTCCTCTGTACAGAGACTGATGGGACTGTGGGGGAGGGGGCATTAGAGTGTAAGCTCCTCTGTACAGAGACTGATGGGACTGTGGGGGAGGGGGCATTAGAGTGTAAGCTCCTCTGGTACAGAGACTGATGGGACTGTGGGGGAGGGGACATTAGAGTGTAAGCTCCTCTGGTGCAGAGACTGATGGGACTGTGGGGGAGGGGACATTAAGAGTGTAAGCTCCTCTGTACAGAGACTGATGTGACTGTGGGGGAGGGGACATTAGAGTGTAAGCTCCTCTGGTACCAAGACTGAGGGGAAGTGGGGGGAGGGGACATTAGAGTGTAAGCTCCTCTGGTACCAAGACTGAGGGGAAGTGGGGGGAGGGGACATTAGAGTGTAAGCTCCTCTGGTACAGAGACTGATGGGACTGTGGGGGGAGGAGACAATAGAGTGTAAGCTCCTCTGGTGCAGAAAGTGATGGGACTGTGGGGGAGGGGACATTAGAGCGTAAGCTCCTCTGGTGCAGAGACTGATGGGACTGTGGGGGAGGGGACATTAGAGCGTAAGCTCCTCTGGTGCAGAGACTGATGGGACTGTGGGGGAGGGGACATTAGAGCGTAAGCTCCTCTGGTAAAGAGACTGATGGGACTGTGGGGGAGGGGACATTAGAGTGTAAGCTCCTCTGGTACAGAGACTGATGTGACTGTGGGGGAGGGGACATTAGAGTGTAAGCTCCTCTGGTACAGAGACTGATGGGACTGTGGGGGAGGGGACATTAGAGTGTAAGCTCCTCTGTACAGAGACTGATGTGACTGTGGGGGAAGGGGACATTAGAGTGTAAGCTCCTCTGGTACCAAGACTGAGGGGAAGTGGGGGGAGGGGACATTAGAGTGTAAGCTCCTCTGGTACAGAGACTGATGGGACTGTGGGGGGAGGAGACAATAGAGTGTAAGCTCCTCTGGTGCAGAAAGTGATGGGACTGTGGGGGAGGGGACATTAGAGCGTAAGCTCCTCTGGTGCAGAGACTGATGGGACTGTGGGGGAGGGGACATTAGAGCGTAAGCTCCTCTGGTGCAGAGACTGATGGGACTGGCTCAGTGTTCTCTGTACAGCGCTGCGGTATATGTCAGAGCTATATACATGTATAACACATATATTAGGATGTGACCAGGAAGAGGTCCCTGTCATACAGTGAAGGAAATGCGTATTTGCTCCCCGGCTGATGCTGAATGTTCGCCCCTCACACAGAAACGATCGGTCTAACAATGGAATGTTCGCCCCTCACACAGAAACGATCGGTCTAACAATGGAATGTTCGCCCCTCACACAGAAACGATCGGTCTAACAATGGAATGTCCGCCCCTCACACAGAAATGATCGGTCTAACAATGGAATGTTTGCCCCTCACACAGAAATGATCGGTCTAACAATGGAATGTTCGCCCCTCACACAGAAATGATCGGTCTAACAATGGAATGGTCGCCCCTCACACAGAAATGATCGGTCTAACAATGGAATGTTCGGTGTAACACTGAGAGACAGAATACAACAACAAATTCAGCAGAAATGCGTCTAACAAATGATGACGGATCTGCATGTTCATGAGGGAAAGAAGGATTTGATCCCCTTCACAAAACATGACTTAGTACTTGGTGGCCAATCCCTTGTTGGCCATCGCCGAGGTCAGACGTTTCCTGGAGTTGGCCCCCAGGTTCGCACACATCTCAGGAGGGATTTTGGCCCACTCCTCTTGGCAGATCCTCTCCAAGTCATTAAGGTTTGGTGGCTGACGTTTGGCAACTCGAACTTTCAGCTCCTCCACAGATTTTCAATCGGATGAAGGTGTGGAGACTGGCTAGGCCACTCCAGGACCTTAATGTGCTTCTTCTTGAGCCGCTCCTTTGTTGCCTTGGCCGTGTGTTTTGGGTCATTGTCATGCTGGAACACCCATCCACCACCCATTTTCAATGCCCTGGCTGAGGGAAGAAGGTTCTCACCAAAGATTTGAGGGTACATTGCCCCGTCCATCGTCCCTTTGATGCGGTGCAGTTGTCCTGTCCCCTTAGCAGAAAAACACCCCAAAGCAGAATGTTTCCACCACCATGTTTCACAGTTGGGATGGTGTTCTTGGGGTCATAGGCAGCATTCCTCCTCCTCCAAACACGGCGAGTTGAGTTGGTGCCAAAGAGCTGGATTTTGGTCTCATCTGACCACAACACTTCCACCAGTCCTCCTCTGCATCATTCAGATGTTCAGTGGCAGACTTCAGACGGGCCTGGACATGGGCTTTCTTGAGCAGAGGGACCGTGCGGGCACTGCAGGATTTCAGTCCTTGTCGGCGTAGTGTGTTACCAATTGTTTTCTTGGTGACTGTGGTCCCAGCTGCCTGGAGATCATTGACAAGATCCTCACGTGTAGTTCTGGGATGATTCCTCACTGTTCTCATGATCATTGACACCCCACGAGGTGAGATCTTGCATGGTGCACCAGACCTAGGGAGACTGACACTTGTTTTGTGTTTCTTCCATTTGTGAATGATTTCACCAACTGTTGTCACCTTCTCACCAAGCTGCTTGGCCATAGTTTGGTAGCCCAGTCCAGCCTTGTGTAGGTCTACCATCTTGTCCCTGACATCCTTGGACAGCTCTTTGGTCTTTGCCATGGTGGAGAGTTTGGAATCTGATGGTTTGATGGCTCCTGTGGACAGGTGTCTGTTATACAGGTAACACAATGAGATTAGCAGCACTCCCTTTAAGAGACTGCTTCTAATCTCAGCTTGTTACCTGTATGAGAGACACCTGGGAGCCAGAAATCCTGCTGAATGATAGGGGATCAAATCCTTCTTTCCCTCATGAACATGCAGATCCGTCATCATTTGTTAGACGCATTTCTGCTGAATTTGTTGTTGTATTCTGTCTCTCAGTGTTACACCGAACATTCCATTGTTAGACCGATCATTTCTGTGTGAGGGGCGAACATTCCATTGTTAGACCGATCGTTTCTGTGTGAGGGGTGAACATTCCATTGTTAGACCGATCGTTTCTGTGTGAGGGGCGAACATTCCATTGTTAGACCGATCGTTTCTGTGTGAGGGGCGAACATTCCATTGTTAGACCGATCATTTCTGTGTGAGGGGAGAACATTCCATTGTTAGACCGATCGTTTCTGTGTGAGGGGAGAACATTCCATTGTTAGACCGATCGTTTCTGTGTGAGGGGCGAACATTCCATTGTTAGACCGATCGTTTCTGTGTGAGGGGCGAACATTCCATTGTTTGACCGATCGTTTCTGTGTGAGGGGAGAACATTCCATTGTTAGACCGATCATTTCTGTGTGAGGGGCGAACATTCAGCATCAGCCGGGGAGTAAATACACATTTCCTTCACTGTATGTTCCTCCAGGTGTCTGAGGGGGGCGCAGTTCTGGGTATGAGGGGGCAGGGTGCAGGCACAATGAGGTCCTGGTCTGGAACTTTCTCCAGGGTCTGATGTTGATGTTTGTGAAGCTTCTGCCACATTCCTGGGGTCTGAGATCACCGGAGGGCCGGGCTGTGCCAGGATTCAGGACAAATGGACGATTGATACCGGCCTGCGGGGCAGATTTGGGAAAGTCATAAAAGTTTTATTGGGACTTTCCCAGAGTCCCCCTCATTCCAGAGAGATGGTGGGGGGGGGGGGGGGGTCCTATCTTTAAGCTCCTCTCCCAGACATGTTCAGGAGGCCATAGATGGTTCTTCTTCTCTACATTCCCGGCAGGTTCTTCTGATATCATGTTCCACCGTCCTGATGATGATGATACGGATTCCATCTCAGATGAACGGATCAGCATTAAAGGAGAAGTCAAGGCAGATGAAATATATAGGGGAGCTGTTTTGTATTTCTGTCCATCCAGTCCCATGATTTACACAGCTCCGCCACACAGCACAGCCCTGTCCGTCAGCATGGAAGACCTGATTTTTCTCTGCTACAATTTAGTAAAGCTGGCAGGTCCTGTTCCTCCCCCAGTTTGTGATTAGGCTGCTGCTTCTCCTTTCACAGTCCAATGAGCTCCTCTCTCTGCTCTCTCCTCCTGTCAGCACATCCCGTTGTTGGCACATGCGCAGTTCTGGTTGGTTTCTGGTGCTGCCCCACCCGTCCCAGGTTGATTGGTCAGGGAAAGGAGAAGCAGCAGACCGATGAGCTCGTCTTTCTGCCACTCTGCTCTCACCTCTGTCAGCATGCTCCTGGGTAGAATGTCTGAATGGCTCCTTGTGCTGCCAATACAAAGTTATAATCAGGTACTTACATTTGCTGCAATTAATTAAAGCTGATAGGCTGCGGTGGGTGGAGCCTGCTGATCCCCTCCCACAGCTCTGCTCTCTCTCCTTGTGCAGGGTGACTGGTCTAGTCTCCACCCCCTTTTGTAGTTTTCTGTAGTGGGTGGAGTCTGCTATGTCCCTCCCATGACTCTGCTCTCTCTACTTGTGCAAGGTGGCTGGTCTTGTCTCCACCCCCTCATAAGTTTCTGTAGTGGGTGGAGCCTCCTGGGCCCCTCCCACAGCTCTGCTCTCTCTCCTTGGGCAAGTTGATTGGTCTTGTCTCCGCCCCCTCCTGTAGTTTTCTGTGGTGGGTGGAGCCTCCTGAGCCCCTCCCACAGCTCTGCTCCCTCTCCTTGTGCAAGGTGGCTGGTCTCGTCTCCACCCCCTCGTATAGGTTTCTGTAGTGGGTGGAGCCTCCTTGGCTCCTCCCAGAGCTTTGCTCTCTCTCCTTGGGCAAGCTGATTGGTCTTGTCTCCGCCCTCTCCTGTAGTTTTCTGTGGTGGGTGGAGCCCTCTGGGTTCCTCCCACAGCTCTGCTCTCTGCACAGGATATGTGCAGCCCAGCGATGATGTCACGGCTACTTTTGAAAGGTAATATCTGGGTTTGTAAAGGTATTTGGTGCTCAAAGTGGATTTATATCCTTTCCAGCTATTGAGGATTACAGTCAAAGAAAATATTTTGTGTCTGGAGTTCCCCTTAAACATACTAAGAGGTCAATGTGTTGTCATGACACCCCCTCCTCCACGTGACACCCCCTCCTCTCCCTGCGATGTGACACCCCCTCCTCTCCCTGCGACATGGGGGGGCAGCAGCTGGGAATACTGAAGGTGGTTTCGGCTCCGGGAGAATTTCTCAGAGAATTCTGTGGGGCCATTAAGAGGCCGATAACTCAGCCCGGGACATGTCAGGAATGTGACAGCGCCTCCCAGAGAGTCCGCATGACATCACACACAATGGAGGATTAGAGGATTATCACTGACATCAGAGGACAGATACCGAGAATGACACCCGGCATCCGGGACAGGAGAAGTGGGACTGTGCAGAGTCCATACATACAGAACAGGGACAGATACCGAGAATGACACCCGGCATCCGGGACAGGAGAAGTGGGACTGTGCAGAGTCCATACATACAGAACAGGGACAGATACCGAGAATGACACCCGGCAACCAGGACAGGAGAAGTGGGACTGTGCAGAGTCCATACATACAGAATGGGGACAGATACCGAGAATGACACCCGGCATCCGGGACAGGAGGAGTGGGACTGTGCAGAGTCCATACATACAGAACGGGGACAGATACTGAGAATGACACCCGGCATCCGGGACAGGAGAAGTGGGACTGTGCAGAGTCCATACATACAGAACGGGGACAGATACCGAGAATGACACCCGGCATCCGGGACAGGAGAAGTGGGACTGCGCAGAGTCCATACATACAGAACGGGGACAGATACCGAGAATGACACCCGGCATCCGGGACAGGAGAAGTGGGACTGTGCAGAGTCCATACATACAGAACGGGGACAGATACTGAGAATGACACCCGGCATCCGGGACAGGAGAAGTGGGACTGTGCAGAGTCCATACATACAGAACGGGGACAGATACCGAGAATGACACCCGGCATCCGGGACAGGAGAAGTGGGACTGCGCAGAGTCCATACATACAGAACGGGGACAGATACCGAGAATGACACCCGGCATCCGGGACAGGAGAAGCGGGACTGTGCAGAGTCCATACATACAGAACGGGGACAGATACCGAGAATGACTCCCGGCATCCGGGACAGGAGAAGTGGGACTGCGCAGAGTCCATACATACAGAACGGGGACAGATACCGAGAATGACACCCGGCATCCGGGACAGGAGAAGTGGGACTGTGCAGAGTCCATACATACAGAACGGGGACAGATACCGAGAATGACACCCGGCATCCGGGACAGGAGAAGTGGGACTGCGCAGAGTCCATACATACAGAATGGGGACAGATACCGAGAATGACACCCAGCATCCGGGACAGGAGAAGTGGGACTGTGCAGAGTCCATACATACAGAACGGGGACAGATACCGAGAATGACACCCGGCATCCGGGACAGGAGAAGTGGGACTGCGCAGAGCCCATACATACAGAATGGGGACAGATACTGAGAATGACACCCGGCATCCGGGACAGGAGAAGTGGGACTGTGCAGAGTCCATACATACAGAACAGGGACAGATACTGAGAATGACACCCGGCATCCGGGACAGGAGAAGTGGGACTGTGCAGAGTCCATACATACAGAACGGGGACAGATACCGAGAATGACACCCGGCATCCGGGACAGGAGAAGTGGGACTGCGCAGAGTCCATACATACAGAACGGGGACAGATACCGAGAATGACACCCGGCATCCGGGACAGGAGAAGTGGGACTGCGCAGAGTCCATACATACAGAACGGGGACAGATACCGAGAATGACACCCGGCATCCGGGACAGGAGAAGTGGGACTGCGCAGAGTCCATACATACAGAACGGGGACAGATACCGAGAATGACACCCGGCATCCAGGACAGGAGAAGTGGGACTGTGCAGAGTCCATACATACAGAATGGGGACAGATACCGAGAATGACACCCGGCATCCGGGACAGGAGAAGCGGGACTGTGTGCAGTCAGTCGTGGACTGTGTTGCAGTTGGTGGGGTCACAGGGGGTCGCCTCTCATGACGCACTCCATATTAGGACACGCTCAGCTCTCTCACACAGGTATGGCGTCACCTGTAGGTGAGTCATGTGATCCCAGCATGCATTGCGCACAGTGAGGGCGCCCCGTCGGCTCCTTGGATCTCCTCTTCAGGATCAGCCGGGTGAAGGATGATGTCAGCTGTCGCCATCGATCCTCTACCAGCCCTCCTGGGAGGCGGCTCCATGCACCTCCGATACTACAACCCTAAAGGCGTCACTCCGGGCCGTTCATCGCAGCGCTGCGCCGGATTTCGCACTTCAACATTCTAACTTCACGGTTCGAGCTCCCGGCACCCGAACGATTGTACATGAACGAGGACAACTGGAAGTGGCAGATTGGCTGCGGAACATTTTGGAGCTTCGAGCGTTAAGTCGGAACTGAACGGCATCTGAGAATCGCAAACCAAAAACACGATTTATTGTTCACCGCAAACTCCCCGATCCGTTCATTACTCCATGCTCCATATTGCTGAAAAATCACCCCCCCCCTCCCCCTCTAGAATTTCTAGCCAGGGCCATCTTGGATAAGGGCAGGTTATCCATGTAGCATTTACTTCCTGGAATCCATCTGCCCTTAGCTCAGGCATGCAGGCAGGAGGGTGTGAGAAAGTCCCTCCTCCCATAATGACTGCTATGATGTAGCCTAGGCCAGAAATCGGGGAGTGACTGCAGAAATGTACAAATAATAGAGGGACGGAGGGGGGGGATGGGGGTATAATAGAGGGAAGGAGGGGGGATCGGGGGGTATAATAGAGGGACGGAGGGGGGATGGGGGTATAATAGAGGGAAGGAGGGGGGATCGGGGGGTATAATAGAGGGACGGAGGGGGGATGGGGGTATAATAGAGGGAAGGAGGGGGGATCGGGGGTGTAATAGAGGGACGGAGGGGGGGGATGGGGGTATAATAGAGGGACGGAGGGAGGATCGGGGGTATAATAGAGGGACGGAGGGGGGATGGGGGTATAATAGAGGGACGGAGGGGGGATGGGGGTATAATAGAGGGACGGAGGGGGGATGGGGGTATAATAGAGGGACGGAGGGGGGATGGGGGGGTATAATAGAGGGACGGAGGGGGGATGGGGGTATAATAGAGGGACGGAGGGGGGATGGGGGTATAATAGAGGGACGGAGGGGGGATGGGGGGGTATAATAGAGGGACGGAGGGGGGATGGGGGTATAATAGAGGGACGGAGGGGGGTATAATAGAGGGATGGAGGGGGGATGGGGGTATAATAGAGGGACGGAGGGGGGGGATGGGGGTATAATAGAGGGATGGAGGGGGGATGGGGGTATAATAGAGGGACGGAGGGGGGGGATGGGGGTATAATAGAGGGACGGAGGGGGGATGGGGGGGTATAATAGAGGGACGGAGGGGGGATGGGGGTATAATAGAGGGACGGAGGGGGGATGGGGGTATAATAGAGGGACGGAGGGGGGATGGGGGTATAATAGAGGGACGGAGGGGGGATGGGGGTATAATAGAGGGATGGAGGGGGGATGGGGGTATAATAGAGGGACGGAGGGGGGATGGGGGTATAATAGAGGGACGGAGGGGGGGGATCGGGGTATAATAGAGGGACGGAGGGGGGATCGGGGGGTATAATAGAGGGACGGAGGGGGGATGGGGGTATAATAGAGGGACGGAGGGGGGATGGGGGTATAATAGAGGGACGGAGGGGGGATGGGGGTATAATAGAGGGATGGAGGGGGGATGGGGGTACAATAGAGGGACGGAGGGGGGATGGGGGTATAATAGAGGGACGGAGGGGGGATGGGGGTATAATAGAGGGACGGAGGGGGGGGATCGGGGTATAATAGAGGGACGGAGGGGGGATCGGGGGGTATAATAGAGGGACGGAGGGGGGATGGGGGTATAATAGAGGGACGGAGGGGGGATGGGGGTATAATAGAGGGACGGAGGGGGGATGGGGGTATAATAGAGGGATGGAGGGGGGATGGGGGTACAATAGAGGGACGGAGGGGGGATGGGGGTATAATAGAGGGACGGAGGGGGGATGGGGGTATAATAGAGGAACGGAGGGGGGATGGGGGTGTAATAGAGGGATGGAGGGGGGATGGGGGTACAATAGAGGGACGGAGGGGGGATGGGGGCATAATAGAGGGACGGAGGGGGGATGGGGGTGTAATAGAGGGATGGAGGGGGGATGGGGGCATAATAGAGGGACGGAGGGGGGATGGGGGTGTAATAGAGGGACGGAGGGGGGATGGGGGTATAATAGAGGGACGGAGGGGGGATGGGGGTATAATAGAGGGACGGAGGGGGGATGGGGGTATAATAGAGGGACGGAGGGGGGATGGGGGCATAATAGAGGGAAGGAGGGGGGATGGGGGTGTAATAGAGGGACGGAGGGGGGATGGGGGCATCATAGAGGGACGGAGGGGGGATGGGGGTGTAATAGAGGGATGGAGGGGGGATGGGGGTGTAATAGAGGGACGGAGGGGGGATTGGGGGGTATAATAGAGGGACGGAGGGGGGTATAATAGAGGGACAGAGGGGGGATTGGGGGGGTATAATAGAGGGACGGAGGGGGGATTGGGGGGTATAATAGAGGGACGGAGGGGGGATGGGGGGTACAATAGAGGGACGGAGGGGGGGTGGGGGTATAATAAAGGGACGGAGGGGGGATGGGGGTATTATTATTATACAGTATTTATAAAGCGCCGATACTTGGCTCAGCGCTGTACATTACAGAGGGGGACAGAACAATACCAATACAATGTGATACACGAGGGGATTGAGGGCCCTGCTCTTTCGAGCTTACAATCTTGGGGGGTATAATAGAGGGACTGAGGGGGGATTGGGGGGTATAATAGGAGGGACGGAGGGGGGATTGGGGGGTATAATAGAGGGACTGAGGGGGGATTGGGGGGAATAATAGAGGGACTGAGGGGGGATTGGGGGGTATAATAGGAGGGACGGAGGGGGGATGGGGGGGTATAATAGGAGGGACGGAGGGGGGTATAATAGGAGGACGGAGGGGGGATTGGGGGGATTAATAGGAGGGACGGAGGGGGGATTGGGGGGTATAATAGGAGGACGGAGGGGGGAATAATAGAGGGACGGAGGGGGGGGAATAATAGAGGGACGGAGGGGGGGATGGGGGGGTATAATAGAGGGACGGAGGGGGGGATGGGGGGGTATAGTAGAGGGACGGAGGGGGGATTGGGGGGTATAATAGGAGGACGGAGGGGGGATTGAGGGGTATAATAAAGGGACGGAGGGGGGGATGGGGGGGTATAATAGAGGGACGGAGGGGGGGATGGGGGGGTATAATAGAGGGACGGAGGGGGGGGAATAATAGAGGGACGGGGGGGTATAATAGAGGGACGGAGGGGGGATGGGGGGGTATAATAGAGGGACGGAGGGGGGATGGGGGGGTATAATAGAGGGATGGAGGGGGGATGGGGGGGTATAATAGAGGGACGGAGGGGGGATGGGGGGGTATAATAGAGGGACGGCGGGGGGATGGGGGGGTATAATAGAGGGACGGAGGGGGGTATAATAGAGGGACTGAGGGGGGATGGGGGGGTATAATAGAGGGACGGAGGGGGGATGGGGGGGTATAATAGAGGGACGGAGGGGGGATGGGGGGGTATAAGAGAGGGACGGAGGGGGGATGGGGGGGTGTAATAGAGGGACGGAGGGGGGATGGGGGGGTATAATAGAGGGACGGAGGGGGATGGGGGGGTATAATAGAGGGACGGAGGGGGGATGGGGGGGTATAATAGAGGGACGGAGGGGGGATGGGGGGGTGTAATAGAGGGATGGAGGGGGGATGGGGGTATAATAGAGGGACGGAGGGGGGATGGGGGGGTGTAATAGAGGGACGGAGGGGGGATGGGGGGGTATAATAGAGGGACGGAGGGGGGATGGGGGGTATAATAGAGGGACGGAGGGGGGATGGGGGGGTATAATAGAGGGACGGAGGGGGGATGGGGGTATAATAGAGGACGGCGGGGGGATGGGGGGGTATAATAGAGGGACGGAGGGGGGATGGGGGGTTAATAGAGGGACGGAGGGGGGATGGGGGGGTATAATAGAGGGACGGAGGGGGGATGGGGGGTATAATAGAGGGACGGAGGGGGGGGGTGTAATAGAGGGACGGAGGGGGGGGGTGTAATAGAGGGACGGAGGGGGGGGTGTAATAGAGGGACGGAGGGGGGATGGGGGGGTATAATAGAGGGACGGAGGGGGGATGGGGGGTATAATAGAGGGACGGAGGGGGGATGGGGGGGTGTAATAGAGGGACGGAGGGGGGATGGGGGGGTATAATAGAGGGACGGAGGGGGGTGTAATAGAGGGACGGCGGGGGGATGGGGGTGTAATAGAGGGACGGAGGGGGGGGGTATAATAGAGGGACGGAGGGGGGATGGGGGTGTAATAGAGGGACGGAGGGGGGGGGTATAATAGAGGACGGAGGGGGGATGGGGGGGTATAATAGAGGGACGGAGGGGGGATGGGGGTGTAATAGAGGGACGGAGGGGGGGGGGTATAATAGAGGGACGGAGGGGGGATGGGGGTATAATAGAGGGACGGAGGGGGGATGGGGGGGTATAATAGAGGGACTATATAAGTGTAATAATTAATCCTGCAGGACGCCATTACTGGAATGCAGCCGCTCTGGGCCGAGGAGCTGACAGTCCGGAGAGGTACATGACGTTCCCTGACCTGAGCTCCCCTGCAGGGGGTCGGAGCCCAGAACTTGTTGTTGTTGTACATGATGTGGCTGCAGGCAGCATTCTAGAGATAGCCCCTCCCACCTGGGGGTGGATGCTGGGAGTGGCTGGTGTAATGATGTCACCTGACACTTATAAGCAGAAGTCTCCGCCCCCTCGCTCAGTGGTGTCGGTGAGCGGTGACGATGAACAGCCTCTGTACTCTGCAGCAGCTCCAGCGGAGAGCGAGGCGGTGAGATCCTCATTGTATTTATATGACTCCTTATTATACCGGGATAGAGCTCTGACCTATACCAGAGCGCAGTACAGAGAGCACCCAGCCAGTCCTATCTGTACAGAGGAGCTTACACTCTAATGCCCCCTCCCCCACAGTCACATCAGTCTCTGTACCAGAGGAGCTTACACTCTAATGCCCCCTCCCCCGCAGTCACATCAGTCTCTGTACCAGAGGAGCTTACGCTCTAATGTCCCCTCCCCCGCAGTCACATCAGTCTCTGTACCAGAGGAGCTTACGCTCTAATGTCCCCTCCCCCGCAGTCACATCAGTCTCTGTACAGAGGAGCTTACGCTCTAATGTCCCCTCCCCCGCAGTCCCATCAGTCTCTGTACAGAGGAGCTTACGCTCTAATGTCCCCTCCCCCGCAGTCCCATCAGTCTCTGTACAGAGGAGCTTACGCTCTAATGTCCCCTCCCCCGCAGTCCCATCAGTCTCTGTACAGAGGAGCTTACGCTCTAATGCCCCCTCCCCCGCAGTCCCATCAGTCTCTGTACCAGAAGAGCTTACGCTCTAATGTCCCCTCCCCGCAGTCCCATCAGTCTCTGTACCAGAAGAGCTTACGCTCTAATGTCCCCTCCCCCGCAGTCCCATCAGTCTCTACCAGAGGAGCTTACGCTCTAATGTCCCCTCCCCCACAGTCCCATCAGTCTCTGTACAGAGGAGCTGACACTCTAATGGTTGGGTCAGGGCTCTGTATAGGAAGGCGGCTCGGTCTGTCATGGTGTTGGTAGGTCAGTACTGGAGGTTGTATTGGTTGTGTAGTCTGTATATAGAGGTCGGTGTACATATTATATACAGAGTCCGGGGGGAGGGGGGGGTGATGAGGATAGTGGGGTACACCTGCCCCCCCCCCAATAGATGGTCTCAGTCCTCAGATTAGGAGTCTCGGCGATGAGCCGCCATCACACAGATACTTGAAGGGATCTTCCGATGAGTAATCCACCAACTCCTCCTTGTTGGGGGGGATTTCACCGCGACGCACACAGACGGGTAATACCGGGGACACCGACCTGTCTGGGGGGGGGGGGGGGGGGTGTCTATGGCGGGTGTCAGTAAAATAGATTTTTTTCTAAAAAAGAATGACGAATTCTGAAAATGTTGACATTTCTGCAAAGCAAAGACTCCGCGTGTCACTTCTTGTGGAATTTGTGTGTGGGGGGGGGGGGGGGGGGGTGATTAGTTTTGCAACATCATCTGAAGGTGAATGATTTTTGTGTAAATTCTCCGTTCTCGCACTTGAGACACCCAATGAGAGGATTTTGGTTGTTTTTTTTCCTGCCTGTCAATGTTGTCACCTAAGATGGGGGGGGATGGAGAGGAAATGAATTATTATAAAAGGTTACGATTTTGTTTAAAAGACTATTAAATATTTTGTCCAATTTTGACAAATATTTTAAAATTTTCGAGGTTCATAAAAATCTGCATCTGGAAAATGTAACAATATTCGTCAGAATTGGACAAACTTTTCATTTTTAGGGCTGATAAATTGTCGCATTTTAAATGTCAAAAATGAGAAACGTCCGGATGGGTGGTCACCGTTCTCCTCCTGGCGCTCCGAGCTCCTCCAACGCGTCATTTCTCTCCTTTCTAAATATTCGTTTATCGTGTCGTCATTTCTGTGGACTTATCGGAAGGTTATTGATCAGCCAAATAATTGCCCTTTGCTGCTGTTTTCCTTCGGGCCCATTTACTCCTTTGCGGTGCGTCAAAGTGCATTGCGGTAGGTCGCGCTTTGTTGTGTTACGTTGGGTTAGGTCGTGCGTCAAAGTGCGTTGCGTTACAATGTGCGTCGAAGTGCGTTGCGTTACAATGTGTGTTGAAGTGCGTCGCGTTAGGTTGTACATCAAAGTGCATTGCGGTAGGTCGCGCTTCGTTGTGTTACGTTGTGTGTAGAAGTGCGTTGCGTTAGATCGTGCGTTGCGTTAGGTTGTGCGTCAGGTCGTGTGCTGAAGTGCATTGCGTGGAGGTCGTGCGTCATGTGTTGGGTTGTGTGTTAAAATGCGTTGCATGGAGGTCATGTGTCGGAGTGCGTTGCGTTAGTCGTGCGTCAAAGTGCGTTGCGTTAGGTTGTGTTGAAGTGCGTTGCATTAGGTCGTGTGTCGAAGTGCATTGCGTTAGTCGTGCGTCGAAGTGCGTTGCGTTAGTCGTGTGTCGAAGTGCGTTGCGTTAGTCGTGTGTCGAAGTGCGTTGCGTTAGGTTGTGCGTCGAAGTGCGTTGCGTTAGGTTGTGCGTCGATGTGCGTTGCGTTAGGTTGTGCGTCGATGTGCGTTGCGTTAGGTTGTACGTCGAAGTACGTTGCGTTGTGTCAAGTGTGTTGCGTTAGGTCGTGTGTCGAAGTGCGTTGCGTTAGGTCGTGTCGAAGTGCGTTGCGTTAGGTCGTGCGTCGAAGTGCGTTGCGTTAGGTCGTGCGTCGAAGTGGGTTGCGTTAGGTCGTGCGTCGAAGTGCGTTGCGTTAGGTCGTGTGTCGAAGTGCGTTGCGTTAGGTCGTGTCGAAGTGCGTTGCGTTAGGTCGTGCGTCGAAGTGCGTTGCGTTAGGTCGTGCGTCGAAGTGGGTTGCGTTAGGTCGTGTGTCGAAGTGCGTTGCGTTAGGTCGTGCGTCGAAGTGCGCTGCCTTAGGTCGTGCGTCGAAGTGCGCTGCGTTAGGTCGTGCGTCGAAGTGCGTTGCGTTAGGTCGTGCGTCGAAGTGCGTTGCGTTAGGTCGTGCGTCGAAGTGCGTTGCGTTAGGTCGTGCGTCGAAGTGCGCTGCGTTAGGTCGTGCGTCGAAGTGCGTTGCGTTAGGTCGTGCGTCGAAGTGCGTTGCGTTAGGTCGCGTCGAAGTGCGTTGCATTAGGTCAGCCCATTGACACAAATGGCCTTCCAAGACACCCTGAAACCAGAGGTGACCCTATCTCTGCATGGCGATGCACCGCTGTGAGTTATGGCGTGCCGTAAAGCAGGTGCCTCGTCTCCGCGCCATTTAAATGTGACCGCGGTGCGTTCGTATAAACGTGTTCCCGATCAGCCGCTACTTTTTGAGGCTCACAGTGGGGAAAAATGTGAGAAAATTCACAGATTAGCGAGAAAATAAGCTGAGATGCAGCAAGCAGAGAACTCAAACTTCGTCTCTTGGGAAAGGTCAGAACATGAAGAAGGCGTACAAACTCCATGCAGATGGGGAACAAACGGCGAACCCCGGTGCTGCAAGGCGAGAGGGCCGAACGCACAGCCGGGGACATTGCAGAGCGAGGAGTGAGCGCTCCGCACTTTGCCTGGGGTGCAGTCTGGGACGTGGGTTATGAATCACCTTGGAATGGAAGCGGGGCTCTCTGATTGGCTGACGGACATAATGATTATATTCAGCAGAACATACCTGCGGTCTCAGGCAGGTTTGTACAATATGAGATCCTTATTATACAGGATTTGTATGGTGCCAACAGTGTGAGTGGCGATGTACAATACAAAGGGAGGAAATACAGAACATTCCAATAGGAGGGCGAGGAGGACTCCCGCTCAGGAGGAGTCACCGTCCATGACGGAGGAGATCGGTACAATCCGGTATATAAAATGTACAGTGAAGGAAATGCGTATTTGCCCCCCCCCCTGATGCTGAATGTTCGCCCCTCACACAGAAATGATCGGTCTAACAATGGAATGTCCGCCCCTCACACAGAAACGATCGGTCTAACAATGGAATGTCCGCCCCTCACACAGAAACGATCGGTCTAACAATGGAATGTTCGCCCCTCACACAGAAACGATCGGTCTAACAATGAATGTTCGCCCCTCACACAGAAATGATCGGTCTAACAATGGAATGTTCGGTGTAACACTGAGAGACAGAATACAACAACAAATTCAGCAGAAATGCGTCTAACAAATGATGACGGATCTGCATGTTCATGAGGGAAAGAAGGATTTGATCCCCTTCACAAAACATGACTTAGTACTTGGTGGCCAATCCCTTGTTGGCCATCACAGAGGTCAGACGTTTCCTGGAGTTGGCCCCCAGGTTCGCACACATCTCAGGAGGGATTTTGGCCCACTCCTCTTGGCAGATCCTCTCCAAGTCATTAAGGTTTGGTGGCTGATGTTTGGCAACTCGAAACTTTCAGCTCCTCCACAGATTTTCCATCGGATGAAGGTGTGGAGACTGGCTAGGCCACTCCGGGACCTTAATGTGCTTCTTCTTGAGCCGCTCCTTTGTTGCCTTGGCCGTGTGTTTTGGGTCATTGTCATGCTGGAACACCCATCCACCACCCATTTTCAATGCCCTGGCTGAGGGAAGAAGGTTCTCACCAAAGATTTGATGGTACATTGCCCCGTCCATCGTCCCTTTGATGCGGTGCAGTTGTCCTGTCCCTTAGCAGAAAAACACCCCAAAGCAGAATGTTTCCACCACCATGTTTCACAGTTGGGATGGTGTTCTTGGGGTCATAGGCAGCATTCCTCCTCCTCCAAACATGGCGAGTTGAGTTGATGCCAAAGAGCTGGATTTTTGGTCTCCTCTGACCACAACACTTCCCACCAGTCCTCCTCGGCATCATTCAGATGTTCAGTGGCAGACTTCAGACGGGCCTGGACATGTGCTTTCTTGAGCAGAGGGACCGTGCGGGCACTGCAGGATTTCAGTCCTTGTCGGCGTAGTGTGTTACCAATTGTTTTCTTGGTGACTGTGGTCCCAGCTGCCTGGAGATCATTGACAAGATCCTCACGTGTAGTTCTGGGATGATTCCTCACTGTTCTCATGATCACTGACACTCCACGAGGTGAGATCTTGCATGGTGCACCAGACCTAGGGAGACTGACACTTGTTTTGTGTTTCTTCCATTTGTGAATGATTGCACCAACTGTTGTCACCTTCTCACCAAGCTGCTTGGCCATAGTTTGGTAGCCCAGTCCAGCCTTGTGTAGGTCTACCATCTTGTCCCTGACCTCCTTGGACAGCTCTTTGGTCTTTGCCATGGTGGAGAGTTTGGAATCTGATGGTTTGATGGCTCCTGTGGACAGGTGTCTTTTATACAGGTAACACAATGAGATTAGCAGCACTCCCTTTAAGAGACTGCTTCTAATCTCAGCTTGTTACCTGTATGAGAGACACCTGGGAGCCAGAAATCCTGCTGAATGATAGGGGATCAAATCCTTCTTTCCCTCATGAACATGCAGATCCGTCATCATTTGTTAGACGCATTTCTGCTGAATTTGTTGTTGTATTCTGTCTCTCAGTGTTACACCGAACATTCCATTGTTAGACCGATCGTTTCTGTGTGAAGGGGCGAACATTCCATTGTTAGACCGATCATTTCTGTGTGAGGGGTGAACATTCCATTGTTAGACCGATCATTTCTGTGTGAGGGGTGAACATTCCATTGTTAGACCGATCATTTCTGTGTGAGGGGGAACATTCCATTGTTAGACCGATCATTTCTGTGGTGAGGGGGAACATTCCATTGTTAGACCGATCATTTCTGTGTGAGGGGCCAACATTCCATTGTTAGACCGATCATTTCTGTGTGAGGGGCCAACATTCCATTGTTAGACCGATCGTTTCTGTGTGAGGGGCCAACATTCCATTGTTAGACCGATCGTTTCTGTGTGAGGGGCGAACATTCCATTGTTAGACCGATCATTTCTGTGTGAGGGCCAACATTCCATTGTTAGACCGATCATTTCTGTGTGAGGGGCCAACATTCCATTGTTAGACCGATCATTTCTGTGTGAGGGGGAACATTCCATTGTTAGACCGATCATTTCTGTGTGAGGGGCCAACATTCCATTGTTAGACCAATCATTTCTGTGTGAGGGGGAACATTCAGCATCAGAGGGGGAGCAAATACACATTTCCTGCACTGTAGATGATATATTTAGAATGGAATATAGAAAATAGTTATTATCGATTATATATAATATTGATACAATCCCGGATATATAATATTGATACAATCCCGGATATATAATATTGATACAATCCCGGATATATAATATTGATACAATCCCGGATATATAATATTGATACAATCCCGGCACATCGATGTACGGAGGATATTGATACAATACACAGAGATACAAAGACGTGTTTCCTTCATGTTCCCGGCTTTATCTGACGTTGCTGAGACATCCCATGTGGTCTGTCATCTCAGCCTTGTCCCTGTATTGGTGGGGACACCTCTCATCCTCATTAGCATCCCTGCTAATGAGGAGTTGGAATTTCCCGTATTCGTCGGTCGATTGTCTCTGAGATCGTCTCACTCACTGGATTCCCATTGCAGACACAATTGGGTCGATACCCTTCATTTGTATATTGAGGATTTTATTTCTGACTTTTATATTTGCATTTATAGACCTGATGAAGGGGGGGATTTGGCCCCTGAAACGTGTTGGGGGTCGGGGGGGCAGTCATTGAACAATGAAATCATTTTGAACTCTTTGGTGGTGAATGGAGGAGGGCTCTCTATGGTGCCCTTGGAAGAGGAGCCTCATCCCATCTGATCAGTCATCTCACCCTGCGCTGATGGTGACGGCCCAGCTCCTCTCTGCGCTGACGGTGACGGCCCGGCTCCTCTCTGCGCTGACGGTGACGGCCCGGCTCCTCTCTGCGCTGACGGTGACGGCCCAGCTCCTCTCTGCGCTGAAGTTTGTGTACATAGTCTGAGTGACCTCAGAAGGGGAGCCCCGTCCCCTCACAGCACTCATCTCACCCGACATTTCTAGTGTTTGGTGGGGTGACGGCCCAGCTCCTCTGTGCTGATGGTGATGGCCCAGCTCCTCTCTGTGCTGTTTGTGTACATAGTCTGAGTGACTTTCCATGGTGTTCTTGGAAGGGGAGCCCCATCCCCTCACAGCGCTCATCTGACCCAAGATGTCTAGTGTTTCAGTGTGGTGACGGCCCAGCTCCTCTCTGCGCTGATGGTGACGGCCCAGCTCCTCTCTGCGCTGATGGTGACGGCCCAGCTCCTCTCTGCTCTGATGGTGACGGCCCAGCTCCTCTCTGCGCTGATGGTGACGGCCCAGCTCCTCTCTGCGCTGATGGTGACGGCCCAGCTCCTCTCTGCGCTGATGGTGACGGCCCAGCTCCTCTCTGCGCTGATGGTGACGGCCCAGCTCCTCTCTGCGCTGATGGTGACGGCCCAGCTCCTCTCTGCGCTGATGGTGACGGCCCAGCTCCTCTCTGCGCTGATGGTGACGGCCCAGCTCCTCTCTGCGCTGACGGTGACGGCCCAGCTCCTCTCTGCGCTGACGGTGACGGCCCAGCTCCTCTCTGCCGCTGACGGTGACGGCCCAGCTCCTCTCTGCGCTGACGGTGACGGCCCAGCTCCTCTCTGCGCTGACGGTGACGGCCCAGCTCCTCTCTCCTCTATAATTACAATCATCTTTGTCTTCCTGCAGAGAAGGGGATTCTCAGAGCCGCCTTCCCTGACAAAGATCACATTTCACCCAGGAATGTGTGGATTCCGGAGGGATTGGGTTAACCCCTGACCTGCCTCGGCCTTGTCCAGCTCCGGATTGCAGGTTTTCTCTTTCTCAGGATCAGTTTACACCCACTGAGCGTTCTGCTTCCAGGATGGGGGGGGGATCCTCATGAAATAAATAATGAGCGGGGTGCTGTCACAGCAAAGTCCTGAGGTCAGAGGGACATTGCACATCACCTGGGATGGGGGGACAAATGATAGACACTTCTGACCGAAATCTGTCCAAAGGAAATATAATTTCTGCCAAGTGTGTGGCCGGGGCCAAGTGGACTCGTCTGCCATTTCCAGAGCCCCGGAGGGGCAGCAGCTTTCTGCTACGGAGTCAGAAGTTCTGCTTTTCCACTGCAGATTACTCAGCGATGATGATATGAACCAGCCATTTCCCCTTCGTTTCACTTTGCAACCCGCGTTCCTGTCTCACAGCCAGTCATTATTAGACAACTGTCACTTCTTCTGCTGTAAAGTTGTAAAATGTGTGTCATCTTCAGCTGGGAGGTTTTTATGTAGAGCAATAAACTGACTCCACGCCACAGCGAATCCCTTTAAAGTAGTCGATGCGTCATTGCGTAATCCACGGCCCATAAAGTGAGGAGCAAATGGGCCGTGGCCATTAATGTGGAATTGATCCCCCCCCCCCTCATGCTCATTGATATGGAGTTGTCGTCCCCCATGGCCATTAATGTGGAATTGATCCCCCCCCCCCCCTCATGGCCATTGATATTGAGTTGTCCGTTCGAGTTGTCGTCCCCTATGGCCATTAATATTGAGTTGTCATCCCAAATGGCCATTGATATGGAGTTGACCCCTCTTGTATGGCCTTGGTGAACATGGCGCTCTTCAACTTTGACTCCATGGCCTTGGTGAACATGGTGCTCTTCAACTATGATGACTCTCTGACCTTGGTGAACATGGTGCTCTTCAACTATGATGACTCTCTGGCCTTGTTGAACATGGCGCTCTTCAACTATGATGACTCTCTGACCTTGGTGAACATGGTGCTCTTCAACCATGATGACTGTATGGCCTTGGTGAACATGGCGCTCTTCAACCATGATGACTGTATGGCCTTGGTGAACATGGTGCTCTTCACCATGATGACTCCCTGGCCTTGGTGAACATGGCGCTCTTCAACTATGATGACTCTCTGGCCTTGGTGAACATGGTGCTCTTCAACTATGATGATTGTATGGTCTTGGTGAATATGGTGCTCTTCAACCATGATGACTCCCTGGCCTTGGTGAACATGGCGCTCTTCAACTATGATGACTGTATGGCCTTGGTGAACATGGTGCTCTTCAACCATGATGACTCCCTGGCCTTGGTGAACATGGCGCTCTTCAACCTTTTTGACTCCCTGGCCTTGGTGGACATGGCGCTCTTCAGCTTTAATGCCTCTCTTGCCTTGGTGAACAAGAACAGATGCACACCTTGTACACCAACAAGCTTGCCCACTTGAACTTCTTTGGTGAGCCCAAGGAGTTGTATAGTACCGTTCATGGGTGTGGGGGAAGGGGGGGGGGTGTGTTAGGTGGGCTGTAAGTGGCCCCTATGATAAAGTGACCAATGAACACAAGACCTATTTCCAGTGATTTTACTTATGAATGTTCTTCTTCGCTCTGACCATTCTGTTTCTATTTTCAGGATAATGTCAAAACCTTACGCCTGACTCTACGGGAGGAGCACTCCCCAGAGAGGACGGAGACCATCAAAGTGAAGGTGAGGACCCAGAGACTGGGAGGGGATCAGGGACATAGTGGGGGGAGGATGTGTTTGATCGCAATCTCCTTCCAAAAATACCACCGGTATGACGCATTCAGTGTCCTGCTGATGACATCGTAGCCGTCTGTTGACATTTTTGTCCAGTTTGTCACCCAATCATCCTTTGGAGAGGCATCCAAATATATCTCCCGGCTCAAGTGACACGGGGACCCCCAGCGTAAACAGCTGTCACTATTTCTCTTTTTTTTTGTATGTCTGCAGCCGGTTGGACGCGCCTTCGCTCTCATATCATCCCGACCAACGCGGAGCTCTCGGCCTCTGAATTCCGAACTAATCAAGTCCAGCGATGGCGATGAAGAGATCATTAAGGTAATGGCCCCCTTGTGCCTCCAGACTGACAAATGCGATTTTCACGGGAGATGATTATTTCATGGAACTGCTCGGTGTGGTGTGTGGTGTCATAAAGATAAAGGAGTCCTCTACCCGATGTTCCAACAACAGGATCTTTCCTGCCATAATTCCTGGTACCGGGGAATATAGGATGTTCAGACCCACCATTGTGTGTTCCACATCATCCTCTTCCATTCCCCATAATAAAAAATGGTGGGATAGTGGGAGAACATTTTAATGGGGAACAGCAGGTGTAAAGACCTGGGAACTCAGGACAGGGATGGTGGGAACCCCTCATAATGGGTACAGCGGGCGTACAGACCTGGGAGCTCAGGACAGGGATGGTGGGAACCCCTCATAATGGGCACAGCAGGTGTACAGACCTTGGAACTCAGGACAGGGATTGTGGGACCCCCTCATAATGGGTACAGCGGGCGTACAGACCTGGGAGCTCAGGACAGGGATGGTGGGAACCCCTCATAATGGGCACAGCAG
>NW_028321832.1:0-33449 GCF_062004578.1 Staurois parvus | reverse complement strand
ACCCCTAAAGGGGCTGACCAGCTCTGTTCCCATGATTCCGGCCCAAAACATGACTCCACCACCACCTTGCTGACGTCGCAGCCTTGTTGGAACAGGGTGGCCGTCCACCAACCATCCACTACTCCATCCATCTGGACCATCCAGGGTCGCACGGCACTCATCAGTGAACAGGACTGTTTGAAAATGAGTCTTCATGTATTTTTCTGCCCAATGCAGCCGTTTCTGCTTGTGAGCATTGGTTAGTGGTGGCCGAATAGAAGGTTTATGCACAGTTGCAGGACTCTGGAGGACTCTACACCTTGATGTCCGTGGGACTCCAGAGGCACCAGCAGCTTCAAATATCTGTTTGCTGCTATGTAATGGGATTTTAGCAGCTGCTCTCTGGATCCGATGCATGGATCTGGCAGAAATCTTCCTCAATGTGCCTTTATCTGCACCAACCCGTCTGTGCTCTGAATCAGCCACAAATCTCTTCATAGTGCGATGATCACGCTGAAGTTTTCGTGAAATATCGAATGTTTTCATCCCTCGTCCAAGGCATCGAACTATTTCACTCTTTTCGGCAGCAGAGAGATCCTTTTTCTTCCCCATATTGCTTGAAAATGGTGCTCTGCTTAATAATGTGGAATGCCGTCCTTTAGGAGTTTTTCCTTCAATTGGGCTCACCGGCCAATCTAATTATCACAGGTGTCCGAGATTGTTTTCAGTGATCAAAAGAGCCCTGACACACAATGCCATCCATGAGTTACACTGAAAAACAAAATATTTAATCTTTGTGACACTTAAATAGAATTTGCATAATAATTTGGAACAGGGTATATATATATATTTGTATATATTCATTGAAATATATATAAATATATATATAATTATAATTTTATATATATATATATATATATATGTATAAATATGTAAGGATCGGGGGATCGCAGGACAAGGTAAGGATCGGGGGATCGCAGGACAAGGTAAGGATCGGGTGGATTGCAGGACAAGGTAAGGATCGGGTGGATCGCAGGACAAGGTAAGGATCGGGGGATCGCAGGACAAGGTTAGGATCGGGTGGATCGCAGGACAAGGTAAGGATCGGGGGATCGCAGGACAAGGTAAGGATCGGGGGATCGCAGGACAAGGTAAGGATCGGGGGATCGCAGGACAAGGTAAGATCGGGGGATCGCAGGACAAGGTAAGGATCGGGGGATAGCAGGACAAGGTAAGGATCGGGGGGAATAGCAGGACAAGGTAAGGATCCGGGGGATCGCAGAACAAGGTAAGGATCGATGGATCGCAGGACAAGGTAAGGATCGGGGGATGGCAGGACAAGATAAGGATCGGGGGATGGCAGGACAAGGTAAGGATCGGGGGATCGCAGGACAAGGTAAGGATCGGGGGAATGCAGGACAAGGTAAGGATCGGGGGATCGCAGGACAAGGTAAGGATTGGGGGGATCGCAGAACAAGGTAAGGATCGGGGGATCGCAGGACAAGGTAAGGATCGGGGGATCGCAGGACAAGGTAAGGATCGGGTGGATTGCAGGACAAGGTAAGGATCAGGTGGATCGCAGGACAAGGTAAGGATCGGGTGGATCGCAGGACAAGGTAAGGATCGGGGGATCGCAGGACAAGGTTAGGGATCGGGTGGATCGCAGGACAAGGTAAGGATCGGGGGATCGCAGGACAAGGTAAGGATCGGGTGGATCGCAGGACAAGGTAAGGATCGGGGGATCGCAGGACAAGGTAAGGATCGGGGGATCGCAGGACAAGGTAAGATCGGGGGATCGCAGGACAAGGTAAGGATCGGGGGATAGCAGGACAAGGTAAGGATCGGGGGATAGCAGGACAAGGTAAGGATCCGGGGGATCGCAGAACAAGGTAAGGATCGATGGATCGCAGGACAAGGTAAGGATCGGGGGATGGCAGGACAAGATAAGGATCGGGGGATGGCAGGACAAGGTAAGGATCGGGGGATCGCAGGACAAGGTAAGGATCGGGGGAATGCAGGACAAGGTAAGGATCGGGGGATCGCAGGACAAGGTAAGGATTGGGGGGATCGCAGAACAAGGTAAGGATCGGGGGATCGCAGGACAAGGTAAGGATCGGGAAATCGCAGGACAAGGTAAGGATCGGGGGATCGCAGGACAAGGTAAGGATCGGGGGATCACAGAACAAGGTAAGGATCGGGGGATCGCAGGACAAGGTAAGGATTGGGGGGATCGCAGAACAAGGTAAGGATCGGGGGATCGCAGGACAAGGTAAGGATCGGGGGATCGCAGGACAAGGTAAGGATCGGGGGATCGCAGGACAAGGTAAGGATCGGGGGATCGCAGGACAAGGTAAGGATTGGGGGGATCGCAGAACAAGGTAAGGATCGGGGGATCGCAGGACAAGGTAAGGATTGGGGGATCGCAGAACAAGGTAAGGATCGGGGGATCGCAGGACAAGGTAAGGATCGGGGGATCGCAGGACAAGGTAAGGATCGGGGGAATGCAGGACAAGGTAAGGATCGGGGGATGGCAGGACAAGGTAAGGATCGGGGGATCGCAGGACAAGGTAAGGATCGGGGGATGGAAGGACAAGGTAAGGATCGGGGGATGGAAGGACAAGGTAAGGATCCGGGGATCGCAGCACAAAGTAAGGATCGGGGGATCGCAGGACAGGGTAAGGATCAGGGGATCGCAGAAAACGATAAGAATCAGGGGATGGCAGGACAAGGTAAGGATCGGGGGATGGCAGGACAAGGTAAGGATCGGGGGATCGCAGGACAAGGTAAGGATCAGGGATCGCAGGACAAGGTAAGGATCGGGGGTTTGCAGGACAAGGTAAGGATCGGGGGATCACAGGACAAGGTAAGGATCGGGGGATCGCATGACAAGGTAAGATCGGGGGATTGCAGGACAAGGTAAGATCGGGGGATCGCGGGATAAGGTAAGTATCGGGAGATCGCAGGACAAGGTAAGGATCGGGGAGATCGCAGGACAAGGTAAGGATCGGGGGATCGCAGGACAAGGTAAGGATCGGGGGATCGCAGGACAAGGTAAGGATCAGGGGATCGCAGGACAAGGTAAGATCGGGGGATTGCAGGACAAGGTAAGATCGGGGGATCGCGGGATAAGGTAAGTATCGGGGGATGGCAGGACAAGGTAAGGATCGGGGGATGGCAGGACAAGGTAAGGATCGGGGGATCACAGGACAAGGACTACAGTGTAATCCTGAGTGTTGCTCGGGGTCACTGCTTTTGTACTGTAAATGATCCCCGAGCCACACTCAGGATTACCGCCAGGGAGGTTAAAGCAGAACTTTATCCGTAACAGTTTGACACCAACTAATGTTCTGCAACAAAAGATCACACATTCCACATTCATAACTACGCGACCAAAATGAGCGCGTGCTGTAAATGGCCTCCAGCGTCGCTCCTGTTCCTTGTTGCTGGAGACCGCCATTTTGGGGATGCCCAAAGCAGTTGCTTCCTTACTGGATACTCGCCTTTTCGTTGGTCTCAAAAACTGTACATCACTTTCTTCAGTTCAAAGATGTACATTTCCAGCCTTGATGGAATGTCTTGGCTCAGCTAGAGAGGAAAGCAGACAGGAGCTTTAGTCCTCGCGCACACGGGGCGTTTTTGCAGCAGCTGTTTTTGGTACTTTTGAAGTTTTTTTCTGCAGCCAGTAACCCCCGCAGCATGTTCTCCTCCGTGTCCATACACACATAGACTGGAATCCATGGTTTTTTGGCTGGAAAAAACCCAGAACTAGCGGGCTTTTAGAGGAGTTTTTTTAGCTGTAAAAACGCTCTAACGCTGGAAAACGCGGGAAAATGCTGGTGAGTTGTCCATGTGTACCAGGATGCAGGCTGGTCTGTGGATGCCGGGCAGCAGGAACAGCAGGCTGGCAGGGCACTGGCACTTGGTAGGGTGCATATGGTAGCCACTGGCAGGAGCCAATAGCAGGGTCAGGCAAGCCCGGTGAGGAACTAGCAGGCAGATCAGGAACAAAGCGGCAGGCAGAAGGATGGTCAGAGTTCAGGTCAGAGTCAGCAATGGTCAGACAGGTAGGTAGGGGAAGCAGGCAGAGACGTGGTCCAGAGGCAAGCCAGGAGTGGGTACAGGCGGAGTTCAGGTGAGGTCAAGGCAGATCAGTTCGGCAACAAGAGATCGGTATGCAGGAACATTGTAGACCATAAGGCAAAGTGCTGGAGTCTCAGTGCTGTTAAGTAGTGCCACCCGGCAGTGCCTCTCAGTGTCGCCCATCAGCACTGCCCATCAGTGTCACCCATCAGTGCTGCCGGACAGTGCCATCTTTCAGTGCCTCCAGTTGGCACTATCAGGCAGTGCCACCTATCAGTGCCCATCATTGCTGCTTATCAGTTCCCATCAGTGTCGCCATCAGCGCTGCCCATCAGTGTCACCCATCAGTGCTGCCGGACAGTGCCTCCAGTTGGCGCTATCAGGCAGTGCCACCTTATCAGTGCCTCATCAGCGCCATCTCATCAGTGCTACCCACTGACCATTTGGAAACTCGGGCACTGCCCAAGGGCCCGGGGTCAGTAGGGGGCCCCATGAGATGCCCCTGGTACCTTTTTCATAGGCTTTTTTGAGTTTGGGCAAGGACACAGGGGCCCCATGATCCCCTATTGCCCGGGGGCCCCATGAGTTGTCAGTCCGCCCCTGGTGCTACCTATTAGTGCAGCCTATCAGTGCCCATCAGTGCTGCCTATCAGTGCCCATTAGTGCAGCCTATCAGTGCCCATCAGTGCTGCCTCATCACTGCCCATAAGTGCTGCCTATCAGTGCCCATCAGTGCTGCCTCATCAGTGCCCATCAGTGCACCCTCATCAGTGCCCATCAGTGCAGCCTCATCAGTGCCCATCAGTGCTGCCTATCAGTACCCATCAGTACTGCCTCATCAGTGCCCATCAGTGCAGCCTATCAGTGCCCATCAGTGCAGCCTCATCAGTGCCCATCAGTGCTGCCTATCAGTGCCCATCAGTACTGCCTCATCAGTGCCCATCAGAGCAGCCTATCAGTGCAGCCTCATCAACGCACATCAGTGAAGGAGAAAAATTACCTGTTTGCAAAATTTTATAATAGAAACAAAAAAATTCCAATTTTTTTCATTTATAGCACAAAAGATAAAACCCCCATCAGGGAGTACATACCACCAAAAGAAAGCTCTATTTGTGTGAAAAAAATTACAAAAATGTTATATGGGTACAGTGTTGGATGACCGCGCAATTGTCATTCAAAGTGCGACAGCGCTGAAAGCTGAAAATTGACCTGGGCAGGAAGGGGGTAGAAGTGCCCGGTAGGCAGGAAGGGGGTAGAAGTGCCCGGTAGGCAGGAAGGGGGGGAAGTGCCCGATAGGCAAGAAGGGGGTAGAAGTGCCCTGTAGGCAGGAAGGGGGTAGAAGTGCCCTGTAGGCAGGAAGGGGGGAAGTGCCCGGTAGGCAGGAAGGGGGTAGAAGTGCCTGGTAGGCAGGAAGGGGGGGAAGTGCCCGGTAGGCAGGAAGGGGGTAGAAGTGCCCAGTAGGCAGGAAGGGGGTAGAAGTGCCCAGTAGGCAGGAAGGGGGTAGAAGTGTCCGGTGGGCAGGAAGGGGGTAGAAGTGCCCGGTAGGCAGAAAGGGGGTAGAAGTGCCCGGTGGGCAGAAAGGGGGTAGAAGTGCCCGGTAGGCAGGAAGGGGGGGAAGTGTCCAGTAGGCAGGAAGGGGGTAGAAGTGCCCGGTAGGAAGGAAGGGGGTAGAAGTGCCCGGTAGGAAGGAAGGGGGTGGGAGTGCCCGGTAGGATGGAAGGGGGTGGGAGTGCCCGGTAGGAAGGAAGGGGGTGGGAGTGCCCGGTAGGAAGGAAGGGGGTGGGAGTGCCCGGTAGGAAGGAAGGGGGTAGAAGTGCCCTGTAGGCAGGAAGGGGGTAGGAGTGCCCGGTAGGCAGGAAGGGGGTGGGAGTGCCCGGTAGGAAGGAAGGGGGTGGAAGTGCCCTGTAGGCAGGAAGGGGGTGACAGTGCACGGTAGGCAGGAAGGGGGTAGAAGTGCCCGGTAGGCAGGAAGGGGGTAGAAGTGCCCGGTAGGCAGGAAGGGGGTAGAAGTGGCCGGTAGGAAGGAAGGGGGTAGAAGTGCCCGGTGGGCAAAAAGGGGGTAGAAGTGTCCGGTGGGCAGGAAGGGGGTAGAAGTGCCCAGTAGGCAGGAAGGGGGTAGAAGTGTCCGGTAGGCAGGAAGGGGGTAGAAGTGTCCGGTAGGCAGGAAGGGGGGGAAGTGCCCAGTAGGCAGGAAGGGGGTGACAGTGCACGGTAGGCAGGAAGGAGGTAGAAGTGCCCTGTAGGCAGGAAGGGGGTAGAAGTGCCCTGTAGGCAGGAAGGGGGTAGAAGTGCCCAGTAGGCAGGAAGGGGGTATAAGTGCCCTGTAGGCAGGAAGGGGGTAGAAGTGTCCGGTAGGTAGGAAGGGGGTAGAAGTGCCCGGTAGGCAGGAAGGGGGTAGAAGTGCCCTGGTAGGCAGGGAGGGGGTAGAAGTGCCCGGTAGTCAGGAAGGGGGTAGAAGTGTCCGGTAGGCAGGAAGGGGGTAGAAGTGCCCTGTAGGCAGGAAGGGGGTAGAAGTGCCCGGTAGGCAGGAAGGGGGTAGAAGTGCCCTGTAGGCAGGAAGGGGGTAGAAGTGTCAAGTAGGCAGGAAGGGGGTAGAAGTGCCCGGTAGGCAGGAAGGGGGTAGAAGTGCCCAGTAGGCAGGAAGGGGGTAGAAGTGTCCGGTGGGCAGGAAGGGGGTAGAAGTGCCCAGTAGGCAGAAAGGGGGTAGAAGTGCCCGGTAGGCAAGAAGGGGGGGAAGTGCCCAGTAGGCAGGAAGGGGGTAGAAGTGCCCGGTAGGAAGGAAGGGGGTAGAAGTGCCCTGTAGGAAGGAAGGGGGTGGGAGTGCCCGGTAGGATGGAAGGGGGTGGGAGTGCCCGGTAGGAAGGAAGGGGGTGGGAGTGCCCGGTAGGAAGGAAGGGGGTGGGAGTGCCCGGTAGGAAGGAAGGGGGTAGAAGTGCCCTGTAGGCAGGAAGGGGGTAGGAGTGCCCGGTAGGCAGGAAGGGGGTGGGAGTGCCCGGTAGGAAGGAAGGGGGTGGAAGTGCCCTGTAGGCAGGAAGGGGGTGACAGTGCACGGTAGGCAGGAAGGGGGTAGAAGTGCCCGGTAGGCAGGAAGGGGGTAGAAGTGCCCGGTAGGCAGGAAGGGGGTAGAAGTGGCCGGTAGGCAGGAAGGGGGTAGAAGTGCCCGGTGGGCAAAAAGGGGGTAGAAGTGTCCGGTGGGCAGGAAGGGGGTAGAAGTGTCCGGTAGGCAGGAAGGGGGTAGAAGTGTCCGGTAGGCAGGAAGGGGGGGAAGTGCCCAGTAGGCAGGAAGGGGGTAGAAGTTCCCGGTAGGAAGGAAGGGGGTAGAAGTGTCCGGTGGGCAGGAAGGGGGTAGAAGTGCCAGGTAGGCAGGAAGGGGGTAGAAGTGCCCGGTGGGCAGAAAGGGGGTAGAAGTGCCCGGTAGGCAGGAAGGGGGGGAAGTGCCCAGTAGGCAGGAAGGGGGTAGAAGTGCCCGGTAGGAAGGAAGGGGGTAGAAGTGCCTGGTAGGAAGGAAGGGGGTGGGAGTGCCCAGTAGGAAGGAAGGGGGTGGGAGTGCCCGGTAGGAAGGAAGGGGGTAGAAGTGCCCAGTAGGCAGGAAGGGGGTAGAAGTGTCCGGTAGGCAGGAAGGGGGTAGAAGTGCCCTGTAGGCAGGAAGGGGGTAGAAGTGCCCTGTAGGCAGGAAGGGGGTAGAAGTGCCCGGTAGGCAGGAAGGGGGTAGAAGTGCCCGGTAGGCAGGAAGGGGGTGGGAGTGCCCGGTAGGAAGGAAGGGGGTGGAAGTGCCCTGTAGGCAGGAAGGGGGTAGAAGTGCCCGGTAGGCAGGAAGGGGGTAGAAGTGCCCGGTAGGAAGGAAGGGGGTAGAAGTGCCCGGTAGGAAGGAAGGGGGTGGGAGTGCCCGGTAGGATGGAAGGGGGTGGGAGTGCCCGGTAGGAAGGAAGGGGGTGGGAGTGCCCGGTAGGAAGGAAGGGGGTGGGAGTGCCCGGTAGGAAGGAAGGGGGTAGAAGTGCCCTGTAGGCAGGAAGGGGGTAGGAGTGCCCGGTAGGCAGGAAGGGGGTGGGAGTGCCCGGTAGGAAGGAAGGGGGTGGAAGTGCCCTGTAGGCAGGAAGGGGGTGACAGTGCACGGTAGGCAGGAAGGGGGTAGAAGTGCCCGGTAGGCAGGAAGGGGGTAGAAGTGCCCGGTAGGCAGGAAGGGGGTAGAAGTGCCCGGTAGGCAGGAAGGGGGTAGAAGTGGCCGGTAGGCAGGAAGGGGGTAGAAGTGCCCGGTGGGCAAAAAGGGGGTAGAAGTGTCCGGTGGGCAGGAAGGGGGTAGAAGTGCCCAGTAGGCAGGAAGGGGGTAGAAGTGTCCGGTAGGCAGGAAGGGGGTAGAAGTGTCCGGTAGGCAGGAAGGGGGGGAAGTGCCCAGTAGGCAGGAAGGGGGTAGAAGTTCCCGGTAGGAAGGAAGGGGGTAGAAGTGTCCGGTGGGCAGGAAGGGGGTAGAAGTGCCAGGTAGGCAGGAAGGGGGTAGAAGTGCCCGGTGGGCAGAAAGGGGGTAGAAGTGCCCGGTAGGCAGGAAGGGGGGGAAGTGCCCAGTAGGCAGGAAGGGGGTAGAAGTGCCCGGTAGGAAGGAAGGGGGTAGAAGTGCCTGGTAGGAAGGAAGGGGGTGGGAGTGCCCAGTAGGAAGGAAGGGGGTGGGAGTGCCCGGTAGGAAGGAAGGGGGTAGAAGTGCCCTGTAGGCAGGAAGGGGGTAGAAGTGCCCGGTAGGCAGGAAGGGGGTAGAAGTGCCCTGTAGGCAGGAAGGGGGGAAGTGCCCGGTAGGCAGGAAGGGGGTAGAAGTGCCTGGTAGGCAGGAAGGGGGGGAAGTGCCCGGTAGGCAGGAAGGGGGTAGAAGTGCCCAGTAGGCAGGAAGGGGGTAGAAGTGCCCAGTAGGCAGGAAGGGGGTAGAAGTGTCCGGTGGGCAGGAAGGGGGTAGAAGTGCCCGGTAGGCAGAAAGGGGGTAGAAGTGCCCGGTGGGCAGAAAGGGGGTAGAAGTGCCCGGTAGGCAGGAAGGGGGGGAAGTGTCCAGTAGGCAGGAAGGGGGTAGAAGTGCCCGGTAGGAAGGAAGGGGGTAGAAGTGCCCGGTAGGAAGGAAGGGGGTGGGAGTGCCCGGTAGGATGGAAGGGGGTGGGAGTGCCCGGTAGGATGGAAGGGGGTGGGAGTGCCCGGTAGGAAGGAAGGGGGTGGGAGTGCCCGGTAGGAAGGAAGGGGGTAGAAGTGCCCTGTAGGCAGGAAGGGGGTAGGAGTGCCCGGTAGGCAGGAAGGGGGTGGGAGTGCCCTGTAGGAAGGAAGGTGGTGGAAGTGCCCTGTAGGCAGGAAGGGGGTGACAGTGCACGGTAGGCAGGAAGGAGGTAGAAGTGCCCGGTAGGCAGGAAGGGGGTAGAAGTGCCCAGTAGGCAGGAAGGGGGTAGAAGTGTCCGGTGGGCAGGAAGGGGGTAGAAGTGCCCAGTAGGCAGAAAGGGGGTAGAAGTGCCCGGTAGGCAAGAAGGGGGGGAAGTGCCCAGTAGGCAGGAAGGCGGTAGAAGTGCCCGGTAGGCAGGAAGGGGGGGAAGTGCCCAGTAGGCAGGAAGGGGGTAGAAGTTCCCGGTAGGAAGGAAGGGGGTAGAAGTGTCCGGTGGGCAGGAACGGGGTAGAAGTGCCAGGTAGGCAGGAAGGGGGTAGAAGTGCCCGGTGGGCAGAAAGGGGGTAGAAGTGCCCGGTAGGCAGGAAGGGGGGGAAGTGCCCAGTAGGCAGGAAGGGGGTAGAAGTGCCCGGTAGGAAGGAAGGGGGTAGAAGTGCCTGGTAGGAAGGAAGGGGGTGGGAGTGCCCAGTAGGAAGGAAGGGGGTGGGAGTGCCCGGTAGGAAGGAAGGGGGTAGAAGTGCCCAGTAGGCAGGAAGGGGGTAGAAGTGTCCGGTAGGCAGGAAGGGGGTAGAAGTGCCCTGTAGGCAGGAAGGGGGTAGAAGTGCCCTGTAGGCAGGAAGGGGGTAGAAGTGCCCGGTAGGCAGGAAGGGGGTAGAAGTGCCCGGTAGGCAGGAAGGGGGTAGAAGTGCCCGGTAGGCAGGAAGGGGGTAGAAGTGTCCGGTAGGCAGGAAGGGGGTAGAAGTGCCCGGTAGGCAGGAAGGGGGTAGAAGTGCCCGGTAGGAAGGAAGGGGGTAGAAGTGCCCGGTAGGAAAGAAGGGGGTGGGAGTGCCCGGTAGGATGGAAGGGGGTGGGAGTGCCCGGTAGGAAGGAAGGGGGTGGGAGTGCCCGGTAGGAAGGAAGGGGGTGGGAGTGCCCGGTAGGAAGGAAGGGGGTAGAAGTGCCCTGTAGGCAGGAAGGGGGTAGGAGTGCCCGGTAGGCAGGAAGGGGGTGGGAGTGCCCGGTAGGAAGGAAGGGGGTGGAAGTGCCCTGTAGGCAGGAAGGGGGTGACAGTGCACGGTAGGCAGGAAGGGGGTAGAAGTGCCCGGTAGGCAAGAAGGGGGTAGAAGTGCCCGGTAGGCAGGAAGGGGGTAGAAGTGCCCGGTAGGCAGGAAGGGGGTAGAAGTGGCCGGTAGGCAGGAAGGGGGTAGAAGTGCCCGGTGGGCAAAAAGGGGGTAGAAGTGTCCGGTGGGCAGGAAGGGGGTAGAAGTGCCCAGTAGGCAGGAAGGGGGTAGAAGTGTCCGGTAGGCAGGAAGGGGGTAGAAGTGTCCGGTAGGCAGGAAGGGGGGGAAGTGCCCAGTAGGCAGGAAGGGGGTAGAAGTTCCCGGTAGGAAGGAAGGGGGTAGAAGTGTCCGGTGGGCAGGAAGGGGGTAGAAGTGCCAGGTAGGCAGGAAGGGGGTAGAAGTGCCCGGTGGGCAGAAAGGGGGTAGAAGTGCCCGGTAGGCAGGAAGGGGGGGAAGTGCCCAGTAGGCAGGAAGGGGGTAGAAGTGCCCGGTAGGAAGGAAGGGGGTAGAAGTGCCTGGTAGGAAGGAAGGGGGTGGGAGTGCCCAGTAGGAAGGAAGGGGGTGGGAGTGCCCGGTAGGAAGGAAGGGGGTAGAAGTGCCCTGTAGGCAGGAAGGGGGTAGAAGTGCCCTGTAGGCAGGAAGGGGGTGACAGTGCACGGTAGGCAGGAAGGGGGTAGAAGTGCCCTGTAGGCAGGAAGGGGGTAGAAGTGCCCTGTAGGCTGGAAGGGGGTAGAAGTGCCCGGTAGGCAGGAAGGGGGTAGAAGTGCCCTGTAGGCAGGAAGGGGGTAGAAGTGCCCTGTAGGCAGGAAGGGGGTAGAAATGCCCGGTAGGTAGGAAGGGGGTAGAAGTGCCCGGTAGGCAGGAAGGGGGTAGAAGTGCCCTGGTAGGCAGGGAGGGGGTAGAAGTGCCCGGTAGTCAGGAAGGGGGTAGAAGTGTCCGGTAGGCAGGAAGGGGGTAGAAGTGCCCTGTAGGCAGGAAGGGGGTAGAAGTGCCCGGTAGGCAGGAAGGGGGTAGAAGTGCCCTGTAGGCAGGAAGGGGGTAGAAGTGCCCGGTAGGCAGGAAGGGGGTAGAAGTGCCCGGTAGGCAGGAAGGGGGTAGAAGTGTCCGGTAGGCAGGAAGGGGGTAGAAGTGCCCGGTAGGCAGGAAGGGGGTAGAAGTGCCCAGTAGGCAGGAAGGGGGTAGAAGTGTCCGGTGGGCAGGAAGGGGGTAGAAGTGCCCAGTAGGCAGAAAGGGGGTAGAAGTGCCCGGTAGGCAGGAAGGGGGGGAAGTGCCCAGTAGGCAGGAAGGGGGTAGAAGTGCCCAGTAGGAAGGAAGGGGGTAGAAGTGTCCGGTAGGAAGGAAGGGGGTGGGAGTGCCCGGTAGAATGGAAGGGGGTGGGAGTGCCCGGTAGGATGGAAGGGAGTGCCCGGTAGGAAGGAAGGGGGTAGAAGTGCCCTGTAGTCAAGAAGGGGGTAGGAGTGCCCTGTAGGCAGGAAGGGGGTGGGAGTGCTCAGTAGGAAGGAAGGGGGTTGAAGTGCCCTGTAGGCAGGAAGGGGGTAGAAGTGCCCTGTAGGCAGGAAGGGGGTAGAAGTGCCCGGTAGGCAGGAAGGGGGTAGAAGTGCCCTGTAGGCAGGAAGGGGGTAGAAGTGCCCGTTAGGCAGGAAGGGGGTAGAAGTGCCCGGTAGGCAGGAAGGGGGTAGAAGTGTCCTGTAGGCAGGAAGGGGGTAGAAGTGCCCGGTAGGCAGGAAGGGGGTAGAAGTGCCCTGTAGGCAGGAAGGGGGTAGAAGTGCCCGGTAGGCAGGAAGGGGGTAGAAGTGCCCGGTAGGCAGGAAGGGGGTAGAAGTGTCCTGTAGGCAGGAAGGGGGTAGAAGTGCCCGGTAGGCAGGAAGGGGGTAGAAGTGCCCAGTAGGCAGGAAGGGGGTAGAAGTGTCCGGTGGGCAGGAAGGGGGTAGAAGTGCCCAGTAGGCAGAAAGGGGGTAGAAGTGCCCAGTAGGCAGGAAGGGGGTAGAAGTGCCCGGTAGGAAGAAAGGGGGTGGGAGTGCCCGGTAGAATGGAAGGGGGTGGGAGTGCCCGGTAGGAAGGAAGGGAGTGCCCGGTAGGAAGGAAGGGGGTAGAAGTGCCCTGTAGGCAGGAAGGGGGTGACAGTGCCCTGTAGGCAGGAAGGGGGTAGAAGTGCCCTGTAGGCAGGAAGGGGGTGACAGTGCCCTGTAGGCAGGAAGGGGGTAGAAGTGCCCTGTAGGCAGGAAGGGGGTAGAAGTGTCCTGTAGGCAGGAAGGGGGTAGAAGTGCCCGGTAGGCAGGAAGGGGGTAGAAGTGCCCTGTAGGCAGGAAGGGGGTAGAAGTGCCCGGTGGGCAGGAAGGGGGTAGAAGTGTCCGGTAGGCAGGAAGGGGGTAGAAGTGCCCTGTAGGCAGGAAGGGGGTAGAAGTGCCCGGTAGGCAGGAAGGGGGTAGAAGTGCCCTGTAGGCAGGAAGGGGGTAGAAGTGTCCGGTAGGCAGGAAGGGGGTAGAAGTGCCCGGTAGGCAGGAAGGGGGTGGGAGTGCCCGGTAGGTGAGGGGTTAAATAGCCCGCTTGGCTATGTGCATGAAAACATCAATGGGCATTCTGCATGTGTGCTATATGGCTGGGAATGTATGGTCTTCCCTGTCTAACAATGGAATGTTCGCCCCTCACACAGAAATGATCGGTCTAACAATGGAATGTTCGCCCCTCACACAGAAACGATCGGTCTAACAATGGAATGTTCGCCCCTACAGAAAAGAATAGCCTAGAATACAATATAATAGAAAGATTTGAAAATAATGAATGAATTCCATGGACAGATTCTCTGTCTGCTCTGGCAGCTACTGCAGTCACGCCGCGCTCCGCTTTCCCCGTTCTCCCCTCCACCCGCTCTCTCCTCCACCCGCTCTCCCCTCCACCCGCTCTCCCGTCCTCCCGCTCTCTCCTCCACCTGCTCTCCCCTCCTGCAGGATGGACTTGGAGGCAGTGGGGGAGGAGGATGTAGTTCCGTATCCTTGTCCTGGGAGCTGGGGAACCTGTCCTACCACAGACAGTCATTAAGTCATTATCAGGGCAGCAAAGCGTTCATCTGATCTCTAATTTCTGCCTCTGAGGACATGACAACTCACAAGGCCCGGTTGTCACATGTACACCTTTAGGGGGGCCTGCCTAGGGTTGCCACCTCATCCCATTCAGGCTCCACCCACACTGGGGGAGGGGCATTTTAATAACGCTGGTAACGTTAGCTATGTAAAGTCAAATTAAAAATGTGAGTTTTTCAGCATTTTTTAGCGTTTTTGTATTAATGTTTTGCCGATTTTTTTGTGTTTTGTAGAGTTTTTTTTTTTTAACCCCCAAAAAATAGTGTTTTTTTGGGCAAAAAAAGTCTAAAAGCGCTGCTTTGCCACGATTTATTGCGATTTACTGCATTTTACCACGTTTTGCCGCGTTTTTCATTGTTAGAGCGCTCGGGGCGTGTTGAGAACGCCGGTAACGTTAGCTGTGTAAAGTCACGTTAAAAACCGAAGTTTTTCAGCTTTTTTTAGCATTTTTATATTAGTGTTTAGCTGCATTTTCCTGCGTTTTTTATGCGATTGCATTTTTAGCGTTTTTAAATTAGTGTTTAGCGGCATTTTCCCGCGTTTTTTATGCGATTGCGTTTTTACCGTTTTTGTATTAGCATTTTGCCACATTTTTTCGCATTCTGTAGAGTTTTTTTTTACCCCCAAAAAATAATTGTTTTTGTTAAAAAAAGTCCAAAAACGATGGCTTGCCACAATTTACCACGTTTTGCTGCGTTTTTCAGCGTTAGAACGTTTTTATCCCTCATGCACACTGGGGGGGGGGCATTTTGATAACGCTGGTAACGTTAGCTGTGTAAAGTCACAATAAAATGAGTTTTTCAGCTTTTTTTAGCATTTTTCATTAGTATTTAGCGGCGTTTTGCTACCAATAGCAGAATTTTTCTGTGCATTTTTAGCATTTTTTTATTAGCGTTTTGGCCACTTTTTTTGTGTTTTGTAGAGGTTTTTTTACCCCAGAAAACAAAATTTTTTTGGGTAAAAAAAAACATCCAAAAAAGCTGGTTTGCCACGATTTACCGCGATTTACTACGTTTACCACGTTTTGCCGCCTTTTTCAGCGTTAGAGCGTTTTAGCCCTCTTGTACACTGGGGGGGACATTTTGATATTGCTGGTAACATTAGCTGTGTAAAGTCACGTTACTAATATGAGTTTTTCAGCTTTTTTAGCATTTTTGCATTAGTGTTTAGCAGCGTTTTGCCACAAATAGAGGCATTTTCCCGCATTTTTCTGTGATTGCATTTTTAGAGTTTTTTCATGTATTTTATTTTTTAAAACAAAAAAAATTTTTGTTTTGGTCAAAAAAAGTCCAAAAATGTCAGTTTGCGTTATTTTCCTGCATTTTTCTGCGATTGCATTTTCAGCTGTTTTTTTACCAAAAAAAATGCTGGTTTGCGGTGTTTTACTGCGTGTTCTCAACTGGGAGAGGGAATTTGTGGGGTGAAAGGTGACTTTGGGGAGGATGGGGGAGAAATGTGGGGGAGTGAGGATTTGTGTTGGGAGGGGGGGTTGAGGGGAAGAAGGGGGGTTGGGGAGAGTTGTGCCGGTATTGGGGGATGTTGTGCTGCGAGAGGGGATTTGTGAGGTGGAAGGGGATTTTTGCTGGGAAGAGAAATGTGGGGGAGTGATGATTTGTGTTAGGAGGGGGGTTTGGGTGCAAGGAGGGGGAATGGGAAGGGTTGGGGAGAGTTGTGCCGGTATTGGGGGATGTTGTGCTGGGAAAGGGGATTTGTTGGGTGGAAGGTGATTTTTGCTGGGAGGAGAAATATGGGGGAGTGAGGATTTGTGTTGGGAGGGGGGGATTGGGAAGGGTTGGGGAGAGTTGTGCCGGTATTGGGGGATATTGTGCTGCAAGAGGGGATTTGTGGGGTGGAAGGTGATTTTTGCTGGGAGGAGAAATGTGGGAGAGCAAGGATTTGTGTTGAGAGGGGGGTTGGGGGGGAAGGAGGGGGGTTGGGGAGAGTTGTGCCGGTATTGGGGGATGTTGTGCTGGGAGAGGGGATTTGTGGGGTGGAAGGTGATTTTTTTTCTAGGAGGAGAAATGTTTTGGGGAGTGAGGATTTGTGTTGGGAGGGGGGTTTGGGTGGAAGGTGATTTTTGCTGGGGGGGGGGGTGTTGTGCTGGGAGGATGAATTTGGATGGAGAGAGGTATTGTGCTTGGAGGAAGATTGATGGGGAGAGGATTTGTTCTGGGGGGGATGTTTGGAGAGGAAGAGGGTTTGTATCAGGATGTAAGAGGATTTGTGGCAGATGAGGGAATTGGGAAGGAGGGGGAAAGGATTTGTTTTGGGATGGGGCGGGGGGGGGTTCTGGGAGGAGGTATTTTTTTTGGGGGGGCAGAGGAGGATTTGTTCTGGGCTTGGAAGAAGAAGGTTTGTGGTGTGAGGTGGGAATTGGGAGAATTTGTGCTAGGAGGAGGGGTTGAGGGGGGGATTTGTGCTAGAAGGGGGAGCTGACATGACAGAAGAGGGAGATAGTCTGTGCTGGCAGAAGGAATTGGGGGGAGGGGATTTGTGCTGGGATGGAGGATTGAGGAGGAAGGAGAGGATTTGTTCTTGGATGTAGGATTAGAAGAAGGAGGATTTTTGTTGGGGGGGTAATGGAGAGGAAGAAGATATGTACTAGAAGGATAGTTTGAGGTGGGGGATTTGTGTTGGGAGGGGAGATTATGGGCAGTAGACATGTACTAGGATGGGGGAGTATTTGTTGTGAGGGGATTTGGGGCTGGAGTAGGATTCTGTGCATGACTCACTCCTGACCCCTGCATTCTGTGAATGACTTACTCCTGACCCCTGCATTCTGTGAATGACTCACTCCTGACCCCTGCATTCTGTGCATGACTCACTCCTGACCCCTGCATTCTGTGAATGACTTACTCCTGACCCCTGCATTCTGGGCATGACTTACTCCTGACCCCTGCATTCTGTGCATGACTCACCCCTGACCCCTGCATTCTCTGCATGACTTAATCCTGACCCCTGCATTCTGTGCATGACTTAATCCTGACCCCTGCATTCTCTGCATGACTTACTCCTGACCCCTGCATTCTGTGAATGACTTACTCCTGACCCCTGCATTCTGGGCATGACTTACTCCTGACCCCTGCATTCTGTGCATGACTCACCCCTGACCCCTGCATTCTATGCTCGACTTACTCCTGACCCCTGCATTCTCTGCATGACTTAATCCTGACCCCTGCATTCTGGGCATGACTTACTCCTGACCCCTGCATTCTGTTCATGACTCACTCCTGACCCCTGCATTCTGTGCATTATTTACTCCTGACCCATGCATTCTGTGCATGACTTAATCCTGACCCCTGCATTCTGTGCATGACTTACTCCTGACCCCTGCATTCTGTGCTTTATTTACTCCTGACGCCTGCATTCTGTGCATGACTTAATCCTGACCCCTACATTCTGTGCATGACTTACTCCTGACCCCTGCATTCTGTGCATTACTCACTCCTGACCCCTGCATTCTCTGCATGACTTACTCCTGACCCCTGCATTCTCTGCATGACTTAATCCTGACCCCTGCATTCTGGGCATGACTTACTCCTGACCCCTGCATTCTGTGCATGACTTAAACCTGACCCCTTCATTCTGTGTATGACTTACTCCTGACCCCTGCATTCTGTGCATGACTTACTCCTGACCCCTGCATTCTGTGCATGACTTAATCCTGACCCCTGCATTCTGTGAATGACTTATTCCTGACCCCTGCATTCTGTGCATGACTCACTCCTGACCCCTGCATTCTGCGCTCGACTTACTCCTGACCCCTGCATTCTGTGAATGACTTACTCCTGACCCCTGTATTCTGTGCATGACTCACCCCTGACCCCTGCATTCTATGCTCGACTTACTCCTGATCCCTGCATTCTGTGCATTATTTACTCCTGACCCCTGCATTCTGTGCATGACTTACTCCTGACTCCTGCATTCTGTGCATGACTTAATCCTGACCCCTGCATTCTGTGAATGACTTACTCCTGACCCCTGCATTCTGTGCATGACTTACTCCTGACCCTGCATTCTGTGCATGACTTAATCCCGACCCCTGCATTCTGTGCATGACTTACTCCTGACCCCTGCATTCTGCGCATTACTTAATCCTAACCCCTGCATTCTGTGCATGACTTACTCCTGACCCTGCATTCTGTGCATGACTTAATCCCGACCCTGCATTCTGTGCATGACTTACTCCTGACCCCTGCATTCTGTGCATGACTTACTCCTGACCCCTGCATTCTGTGCATGGTTTTCTCCTGACCCCTGCATTCTGTGCATGACTTACTCCTGACCCCTGCATTCTGTGCATGACTTACTCTTGACCCCTGCATTCTGTGCATTACTTAATCCTGACCCCTGCATTCTGTGTATGACTTACTCCTGACCCCTGCATTCTGTACATGACTTACTCCTGACCCCTGCATTCTGTGCATGACTTACTCCTGACCCCTGCATTCTGTGCATGACTTACTCCTGAATTCTATGCATGACCTAATCCCGACCCCTGCATTCTGTGCATGACTTACTCCTGACCCCTGCATTCTGTGCATGACTTACTCCTGACCCCTGCATTCTGTGTATGACTTACTCCTGACCCCTGCATTCTGTGCATGATTTTCTCCTGACCCCTGCATTCTGTGCATGTGAAGAGTCTATTGATGCTGGAGAGTCTATTAAAGCTGGAGAGTCTATTGATGCTGGAGAGTCTATTGATGCTGGAGAGTCTATTGATGCTGGCTGCTGGAGAGTCTATTGATGCTGGCTGCTGGAGAGTCTATTGATGCTGGCTGCTGGAGAGTCTATTGATGCTGGCTGCTGGAGAGTCTATTGATGCTGGCTGCTGGAGAGTCTATTGATGCCGGCTGCTGGAGAGTCTATTGATGCCGGCTGCTGGAGAGTCTATTGATGCCGGCTGCTGGAGAGTCTATTGATGCTGGCTGCTGGAGAGTCTATTGATGCTGGCTGCTGGAGAGTCTATTGATGCTGGCTGCTGGAGAGTCTATTGATGCTGGCTGGAGAGTCTATTGATGCTGGCTGGAGAGTCTATTGATGCTGGCTACTGGAGAGTCTATTGATGCTGGCTACTGTAGAGTCTATTGATGTTGGCTACTGGAGAGCCTATTGATGCTGGCGAGTCTATTGATGCTGGCTGCTGGAGAGTCTCTTGATGCTGGCTGCTGGAGAGTCTATTGATGCTGGCTGCTGGAGAGTCTATTGATGCTGGCTGCTGGAGAGTCTCTTGATGCTGGCTGCTGGAGAGTCTATTGATGCTGGCTGCTAGAGAGTCTATTGATGCTGGCTGCTGGAGAGTCTATTGATGCTGGCTGCTGGAGAGTCTATTGATGCTGGCTGCTAGAGAGTCTATTGATGCTGGCTGCTGGAGAGTCTATTGATGCTGGCTGCTGGAGAGTCTATTGATGCTGGCTGCTAGAGAGTCTATTGATGCTGGCTGCTGGAGAGTCTATTGATGCTGGCTGATGCTGGCTGCTGGAGAGTCTATTGATGCTGGCTGCTGGAGAGTCTCTTGATGCTGGCTGCTGGAGAGTCTATTGATGCTGGCTGCTGGAGAGTCTATTGATGCTGGCTGCTAGAGAGTCTATTGATGCTGGCTGCTGGAGAGTCTATTGATGCTGGCTGCTAGAGAGTCTATTGATGCTGGCTGCTGGAGAGTCTATTGATGCTGGCTGCTGGAGAGTCTCTTGATGCTGGCTGCTGGAGAGTCTATTGATGCTGGCTGCTGGAGAGTCTATTGATGCTGGCTGCTAGAGAGTCTATTGATGCTGGCTACTAGAGAGTCTATTGATGTTGGCTGCTGGAGAGTCTCTTGATGCTGGCTGCTGGAGAGTCTATTGATGCTGACTACTGTAGAGTCTATTGATGTTGGCTACTGGAGAGTCTATTGATGCTGGCTGCTGGAGAGTCTATTGATGCCGGCTGCTGGAGGGTCTATTGATGCCGGCTGCTGGAGAGTCTCTTGATGCTGGCTGCTGGAGAGTCTATTGATGCTGGCTGCTGGAGAGTCTATTGATGCTGGCTGCTGGAGAGTCTATTGATGCTGGCTACTGGAGAATCTATTGATGCTGGCGAATCTATTGATGCTGGCTGCTGGAGAGTCTATTGATGCTGGCGAGTCTATTGATGCTGGCTGCTGAAGAGTCTATTGATGCTGGCTGCTGGAGAGTCTATTGATGCTGGAGAGTCTATTGATGCTGGCTGCTGGAGAGTCTATTGATGTTGGCTGCTGGAGAGAAAGGTACCAGGGGCATCTCATGGGGCCCCCTACTGAATCCAGGCCCTCGGGCAGTGCCCGAGTTCCCAAATGATCAGTCTGCCCTTGGGTGACACTAACCTTGCCCCTGCGCCTTCATCACCGCGTTACCTGTGAGCCCATCCTGCTTGGTCTGGTTTGGAGCTTATCCGGGGCCCCTCCCTCGTAGGTGAACATGGGGACATAGGAACATGGGGAAGGGAAGAAGGTGGCCATTGAAGAAAATGTTTCCAAAAAAGATTTTGGTGCCAAGAATTCAGCTTCAATTTACACCGTACCCAAAGTTCTTACAAAGTTTTATTGCTTTCTAGGAAGTACAATGGATCTAAGTCAGGGGTCTCCAAACGTTCTAAACAAAGGGCCAGTTTACTGTTCTTCAGACTTTGAAGGGGCCGGACTGTGGCCAGTGGGAGTGGAAAATGCCCTGTTTTTTGTATTAGAAAAATAGTGTCCCATGGTTGGTATCAGTGGGAGGAATAGTGCCCCATCATTGGTGTCAGTGGGAGGAATAGTGCCCCATCATTGGTGTCAGTGGGAGGAATAGTGCCCCATCATTGGTGCCAGTGGGAGGAATAGTGCCCCATCATTGGTGCCAGTGGGAGGAATAGTGCCCCATCATTGGTGTCAGTGGGAGGAATAGTGCACCAGGGTTGGTGTCAGTAGGAGGAATAGTGCCCCATGGTTGGTGTCAGTGGGAGGAATAGTGCGCCTTTGTTGGTGTTAGTGGAAGGAATAGTGCCCCATGGTTGGTATCAGTGGAAGGAATAGTGCCCCATCATTGGTATCAGTGGAAGGAATAGTGTCCCATCATTGGTATCAGTGGGAGGAATAGTGCCCCATCATTGGTGTCAGTGGAAGGAATAGTGCCCCATCACTGGTGTCAGTGGGAGGAATAGTGCCCCATCACTGATGTCAGTGGGAGGAATAGTGCCCCATCATTGGTGTCAGTGGGAGGAATAATGCCCTATCATTGGTGTCAGTGGGAGAAATAGTGCCCCATCATTGGTATCAGTGGGAGGAATAGTGCTCCATCATTGGTGTCAGTGGGAGAAATAGTGCCCCATCATTGGTATCAGTGGGAGGAATAGTGCCCCATCATTGGTATCAGTGGGAGGAATAGTGCCCCATCATTGGTGTCAGTGGGAGGAAGAGTGCCCCATCATTGGTGTCAGTGGGAGGAATAGTGCCCCATCATTGGTGTCAGTGGGTTGAATAGTGCCCCATTGTTGGTGTCAGTGGGAGGAATAGTGCCCCATGGTTGGTGACAGTGGGATGAATAGTGCCCTATGGTTGGTGTCAGTTGGGGGAATAGTACCGCATTGTTGGTTGACAGAAGGAGGAATTATTTCCCATTGTTGATGTCAGTGGGAGGAATAGTGTCTCAAGGACTGGATCAAGGCAAGCAAAGGGCCACATCCGGCCCCCGGGCCACAGTTTGGAGACCACTGATCTAAATGATGAAATCATCCACCTAAGTCACATGTGTTGAGTCATTGTCCTTGTATTCGGTATGGCGGCCCCCTGTTGTATCACATACTGTACAATAAATACAGGTCTGTACAAACGTATTGTATCATTTATCTAATAGAGCCTAAAATAAATACATTATAATTGCAGAAGGAAGGGAGTCAAACAGTACGATCCCCTGAAGGTCATCAGGTTGGACGTCAGGGCTGACACTCCTTCAATGACTTGGGTGTTTTGTCTTTAAACATCTAAAAAAAATGTTAGGAAAAGGAAAAACAGGTTGGTCTTGTTATCTCTAGAAAACCAGAGTGACGTCACCAGCCTCAGTTCGTATATAATATTCATCTAGGAGGTCGAGGAACACTGCTCCAGAGAAGGATCACCATGAGGAACCTTGTGATAAGCGCCGCGGTGCTGCTCTGCGTAGCCCAACTGGGTAAGACCTTGGGGTTGGGGGGAGGGGGGGTGATGAGAAGAGGGGCTGTTTATTAAAGGTGGGAAGAAATGGGGGACCATGGAAAATATAAATACAGAAACATGTTGCAGTGAAGATGAAAATCTTGAGCCAAAATGTCATAGATTCAGACAATTTTCTACAAAAATTTGCCACTGCCATCTTAACAGATATTTTAGAGATAACTTACTCCACTTGAAACATAGTCCCATAGTTAGTCTGGCTGAAAAAAAGACAAAAGTCCATCCAGTTCAACCGTTATCAAAAGTCCATCTGTTTCGACCATTAACAAAAGTCCATCTAGTTCAACCATTACCAAAAGTCCATCTAGTTCAACCATTACCAAAAGTCCATGCAGTTCAACCATTACCAAAAGTCCATCTAGTTCAACCATTACCAAAAGTCCATCCAGTCCAACCATTACTAAAAGTCTATCCAATTCCACCATTACCAAAAGTCCATCCAGTCCAACCACTACCAAAGAGTCCATCTAGTTCAACCATTACCAAAAGTCCATCCAGTTCAACCGTTACCAAAAGTCCATCCAGTTCAACCATTACCAAAAGTCCATCCAGTTCCACCATTACCAAAAGTCCATCCAATTCCACCATTACCAAAAGTCCATCCAATTCCACCATTACCAAAAGTCCATCCAATTCCACCATTACCAAAAGTCCATCCAGTCCAACCACTACCAAAGAGTCCATCTAGTTCAACCATTACCAAAAGTCCATCCAGTTCCACCATTACCAAAAGTCCATCCAGTTCAACCATTACCAAAAGTCCATCCAGTCCAACCATTACCAAAAGTCCATCCAGTTCAACCATTACCAAAAGTCCATCCAGTTCAACCATTACCAAAAGTCCATCCAGTTCAACCATTACCAAAAGTCCATCCAGTTCACCCATTACCAAAAGTCCATCCAGTTCACCCATTACCAAAAGTCCATCCAGTTCACCCATTACCAAAAGTCCATCCAGTTCAACCATTACCAAAAGTCCATCCAGTTCAACCATTACCAAAAGTCCATCCAGTTCCACCATTACCAAAAGTCCATCCAATTCCACCATTACCAAAAGTCCATCCAATTCCACCATTACCAAAAGTCCATCCAATTCCACCATTACCAAAAGTCCATCCAGTCCAACCACTACCAAAGAGTCCATCTAGTTCAACCATTACCAAAAGTCCATCCAGTTCCACCATTACCAAAAGTCCATCCAGTTCCACCATTACCAAAAGTCCATCCAGTTCCACCATTACCAAAAGTCCATCCAGTTCAACCATTACCAAAAGTCCATCCAGTTCAACCATTACCAAAAGTCCATCCAGTTCAACCATTACCAAAAGTCCATCCAGTTCAACCATTACCAAAAGTCCATCCAGTTCAACCATTACCAAAAGTCCATCCAGTTCCACCATTACCAAAAGTCCATCCAGTTCCACCATTACCAAAAGTCCATCCAGTTCAACCATTACCAAAAGTCCATCTAGTCCAACCATTACCAAAAGTCCATCCAGTTCAACCATTACCAAAAGTCCATCCAGTTCAACCATTACCAAAAGTCCATCCAGTTCAACCATTACCAAAAGTCCATCCAGTTCAACCATTACCAAAAGTCCATCCAGTTCAACCATTACCAAAAGTCCATCCAGTTCCACCATTACCAAAAGTCCATCCAGTTCCACCATTACCAAAAGTCCATCCAGTTCCACCATTACCAAAAGTCCATCCAGTTCAACCATTACCAAAAGTCCATCCAGTTCAACCATTACCAAGTCATATGTGACCAGCAAATGAAATCTTCCGAATGACAAATGAATGTTCTGAGAATGTTGTGTACAAATTTTTCCTAAAGCCCAGTACACACTATGAGAAAATCGTACGAACGATTGTCCGGATTTCCTCCACGATTCACAGCAGCTCCAAACTGAGGCTGTTACTAACTGAACAAAATTCTCAAATGATGTTTATTGTTTCTGATCATTCGCAGTCTTTCCTGTAAGATTCCTTTCATACAAAAACTCTACAAAAACATTACACATTAAACAAAAATCGTTCTGTTCACGTACAAGAAAAATTGTGGAAATTTTCCTTTGGAAAGTCTATATCGGGTGTCAAAAGTTGTGTACACACTGTACGAAAATGGAATGCTTGTGCCTCATACGGAATTTTTTTTCCCGTCTCTCATAGCGTGCGCCCCACTTAAGACCTAATCCTATCCACCTACGGCCAGATTTAGTCCTCTCAGCATAATCTCTTTACAAAGTGATTTTATTTTTAACAGCCGCTAAGAATTGCCATCACTTAATTGTTCGTTTGCATTTTAACAGTATAATACAGATCTCCATTTTAGGAATGCGTTTACAAATATATGTAAAAATATGTTAAAATGACTTTTTTATATGTTAAAAAAAATCTGAAGAATATATTTTAAAAAAATTTATTTTAAAAAATATTTTTTCATATATTTTGTAATATAGAAAAAACGCATTATATATATATGTGTGTGTGTACTGTATATATATATATTTATTTATTTATTTATTTATTTAAATATATTAAATGTGGCCAGAATTGTAGCATTTCAAAGATACTGCATGTCTTTAAAAATACAAATCTTTGGAATGCATTTACAAATATATGTAAAAATATATGCTAATATGACTTTTTTATATGTTAAAAAAATCTGAAGAATATACTTAAAAAATATATATTTTAAAAAATATTTTTCATATATTTTGTAATATATAAAAAACGCATTTCAACGTGTAGTACACACATGCAGTATATATATATATATGTATATGTATGTATATATATATCTGTATATATATATATATATTTGTATGTGTATATGTATATATATATATATATATGTGTATATATATATAAAAATATATTGAATACGGCCAAAATTGTAGCATTTCAAATTTATGTCAATATATTTGGGAAGAATATTTTTACAATATATTTCAAATATATTTTTCTCCAATATGGGAAAGCTTATTTAAATTTTTTTAATATATATATATATATATATGTCTCTGTATAGCTTACTTCTGGAGTCAGCCATCATCAGAAATCCTCAGCAACCGTCATTTTACATTTATATACAAGAAAGTTTGTCATAAAGTGAATACAATTTTACGGGCAGCACAGCGGCTAAATGGTTAGCGCTTCCACCTGGCAGTACTCGGGTCGTTGGTTCAAATCCCAACCATGGTACCACCTGCCTGGAGTTTGCATGTTCTCCCTGTTTCCTCCCACACTCCAAAGACATGGGTTTCCTCCAGGTACTCCGGTTTCCTCCCACACTCCAAAGACATGCTGGTAGGTGAATTGGCTCCCGTCTAATTGTCCCTAGTATGTGTATGTATGAATGTGAGTTAGGGGCCTTAGATTTTACACTCCTCAGGGGCGGGGACTGATGTGAATGTACAATATATATGTAAAGAACTGCGTACATTGACAGCGCTATATATGTACCTGAAATAAATAAATACATTTACAGCTCATTTAGATTAGAAAAAAATAAACAACTATTACTTAATCTGGCAATTGGTCAGTACTTGAAAAATAATAAAAAAAACATCAAACAGCCAAAATAAATGATACAATAAAAGAAACAAAGATTATTTCTTTCTTTTATTATTTATTGTATAATTTATTTGCGCTGTTTGAAGTTTGTAAACTATACAATAAATAATAAAAGAATGAAAGATTATTTCTTTTTTCTTTTATTATTTATTGTATAATTTATTTGCGCTGTTTGATGTTTGTAAATTATACAATAAATTGTAATTGTAAATTATACAATAAATAATAAAAGAGAGAAAGATTATATCTTTCTTTTATTATTTATTGTATAATTTATTTGTGCTGTTTGATTTTTTTACTATTTTATTGGTGTTTACACTTATGAGCAGCAGCATTTAGTTAGGAATTATTTCACAATTTATTTTTTTTTATCGCTGGTGATTTTTTTGTATATAATGCTTGAAAAATGGCCAATTCCATTGTATACTTTGTTGTTTTATAGCTGCCGGCAGTGATTGGATAAAAAAACAAAACAGCCGACAGGCTGCTTGTACTGAAGTGGATCGATGGATTGACTTCAGTACAACCAACCTGCCCATAGATGGATCAAATCTCGTCCGGCCCCTGCTGAACCAGCTGAGATTTGATCCGACTATGGCCGGCTTAAGCGACATCCAGGGGGGGCAGCAGACGAATTTTTCACATCTTTTTCACGTGTCACCCGGTGACAATCGGTATCTGCATGTCTGTACGCCAGACATTTCCTTGACTGTGAACTATTGAACACTCCCCAGGAATTCCAGTAATTCAGTATAAAGATACAAATATATACAGTGTACACAGGTTATTCTATAGGGAGGATTACGGACAAAAAAATACCTTGTTGCTTATTGTGACAACACCTTTTCATTGCTATTATTCTGGGATTATGGTTGTCATAACACATTTTTTTGCTTCAAAAACAAATTATTATTTAAAAAAAAAATTTCTGGAGGGTTACGGGGCCCGTCCATCATGGCTGCTGCTGAGTTCTCATTTTTCTCTACATTCAACATTCCTCAGTGGCTGAGTGGTTAGCACTTCTGCCTAGCAGCACTAGGATCCGAATCTCAACCAAGGCACCACCTGCCTGGAGTTTGCATGTTCTCCCTGTGCCTGTGTGTGGGATTCCTCTGGGTACTCCGGTTTCACTCCAAAGACATGCTGGAAGCAGGGGCGGACTGACCATTTGGAGACTTGGGCACTGCCTGAGGGCCTAGGGTCAGTAGGGGGCCCCATGAGATGCCCCTGGTTCCTTTTTTATAGGCTTTTTGGGTTTGGGCAAGGACACAGGGGCCCCATGATCCCCTATTGCCCGGGGGCCCAATGAGTTGTCAGTCCGCCCCTGGCTGGGAGGTTAATTGGCTCCTGTCTAGATCAGCCCTAGTATGTGTATGCATGTGAGTTAGGGCCAGGGGCGGACTGACTATTTGGGAACGCGGGCACTGCCCGAGGGCCGGGGTCAGTAGGGGTCGCCATGAGATGCCCATGGTACCTTTCATAGGCTTTTTTTGGTGTTGTTTGAGTGTGGGCGAGGACACAGGAGCCCCATGATACCCTATTGTCCGGGGGTCCCATGAGTTGTCAGTCCGCCCCTGGTTGGGGCCCTTAGATTGTACGCTTTTTGAGGGCCGGGACCTATGTGAAGGCATACTATATATATGTAAAGCTCTGCGTAAAATTGACTGCAGCCTGCAATAAAATTCTGTTCATGATAATGTTCACCTAAGCAGTGCCACCTTGATAGCATCATGGGCCCCTAGGCAAAGTAATGCACTGGGGCCCCTACCAGGGAAATGGTGACCAACGCATACTGCAGCAAAAAATGGGTGTGGCTAAATTATGCTACACGTTGGGCGTGGCTTTATAGTCTGATTAGAAATTTTAGCCTGATTTTTTTATAATTTTTTTTAATCTTTTTTTTTTTTTTTGCAATTTTGTATATTTTTTTGGACATTTTTTTCCAAACACTGTTGGGAGGGGGCGGAGCTTTGGTGAGATATAGGGACCCCTATTTGAGACAGAAAGGGGCTGAGAAAACACATTCCCCATTTCCTTTCTGCAGCCTCAGCTGCACTGCAGATGAATGAACAGGAGAGAGAGGCTCATGTTCATTCTACGGATCCACCGATGCCTGAAACGGATACCGGAAGTGATGTCAGCGTGAATATAGTGAATGCGGGGTCCAGGTAGACCAGATATAGTGAATGCGGGGTCCGGGGAGAGCGGATATAGTGAATGCGGGGTCCAGGTAGACCAGATATAGTGAATGCGGGGTCCGGGGAGAGCGGATATGGTGAATGCTGGGTCCTTGGAGAGCGGATATAGGGAATGCGGGGTCCGGGGAGAGCGGATATAGTGAATGCGGGGTCCGGGGAGAGCGGATATAGTGAATGCAGGGTCCGGAGAGAGCGGATATAGTGAATGCGGGGTCCGGGGAGAGCGGATATAGTGAATGCGGGGTCCGGGGAGAGCGGATATAGTGAATGCAGGGTCCGGAGAGAGCGGATATAGTGAATGCGGGGTCCGGGGAGAGCGGATATAGTGAATGCGGGGTCCGGGATGAGCGGATATAGTGAATGCGGGGTCCGGGGAGAGCGGATATAGTGAATGCGGGGTCCGGGGAGATCAGATATAGTGAATGCGGGGTCCGGGGAGAGCGGATCTAGTGAATGCGGGGTCCGGGGAGAGCGGATATAGTGAATGCGGGGTCCGGGATGAGCGGATATAGTGAATGCAGGGTCCGGGGAGAGCGGATATAGTGAATGCGGGGTCCCGGAAGAGCGAATAAAGTGAATGCGGGGTCCGGGGTTTAGTAACACTCTAATGTAGATAATGCATTCAGATAAAAACCTTCAGGCTTTAGAACCTCTTCAAAGTGAACCTTTTACTTTGCCCTTTCAAAGCCTTTATCATTGGCAATGGAACATCTCTTAGGGTCAGAACAAGGGGGTGGGCAAAGGGGCAGCCGCCCCAGTTGCACTGCTGTTACACAGGAGGTTGGGGGGGGGTGGCCACACAGCAAGCCACACCCCAGATCAGTGGACCACAGCCTACTGTCTGCTCTGACAGCTATTGCTCCAACATGCTCACTCTCCACCCCAGCCGCCCACACCTGGCATGAAAAAGACACCACGCATGAGCGACCACCTCCCAGCTGCTAGAAAGGAGATGACTGCCATGCATGCGCTGTGAACACTCCATATTAAATGTGGGCAGCCCAAGCGAAGGGGAGGAGAACAGGCACAGGGAGGTATGCCCATTCTACTCTGTTAGCAGTGAGGAACGTGGTACAGTTTGCACTCTCTCCCTGGACGTTGGATGAACCTCTCCTGATACTAGCATGGCCAACACCAAACACGAGCAACCTCTCAGCTGTTAGAAAGCATAAAAAATGTGCCACATTCACCGTGCACTAGAGAATGGACACAGGCTGGGACACTCATGTATTGTCAGTGGGGGGGGAGGATTTAAGTTCCATATCCTCATCCTGGGAGCTGGAGAAACCTGTCCTGCTACTGATATGGTCAACAGGTTTGAGGTCATCCTCAGGGCCCAGCAAACCATTAGACTGATCTCTGTTTCTGCCTCGGAGCTTCGGCCATGACACAACCTGTGAGGACCAGTGTTCATCCTTACAACTGTAGGTAGCAGGCCACATACTCAACCAACTCAGGGGTCAGTAAACGTCTTTGCTCCTCATCAACAATCGCTGAGGAACCCGGCTAGCACCTCTGTCATGGTCAAGGATCAGGCTCAGAGATCAGTAGCTATAGCAGTAGAGAGGTTCCCACCTACCAACTGGATAGGTGACCAAGCAGGTCACCTTGTGAGATGATGGGGGCTCCCCCGGGGTGCGGGGTCTAAGCATTAACCAGTAGTCTTGGTTCGACTAAGTTCGACTTGAACATGGGCCGTTCGTGTGTTCGCCAAACACATGAGTGGTACGGGCGTTCGGTGAGGCTGTTCCCCTGCTGCGCCCCCACACTGCATTGAGATTGGTCAAAGCAATACGCCTGACCGTAGGTCAGGTGCAATGCTTTGGCCAGTCACAGGACAGGATGACGTCACACCAGTATGTAAGAACTGTCATCAGGGGCACAGCTGTCAGACGGGTGGGAGCCAACATCGCGTTTTTTTTTCGTGGGGGGGCTGCGGTGGGCATCATGATTGGCATTGGATTTACTTTGGGGGACATTTTTTTTTTTTTTTACTGTCATTTTTAACAAAGGACATGGCAAAGACTTTCTCCTGTTTTTTTTACACTACACTTTTTTATGGTAACGGTACTATGTACCACATACTCAATCACATGGGGGGGGCGGGATCTAGGGGGCTTCCAGATTCCAATAAGCCCCCCGCCCGCAGACTTCCACAACCATAGCCCAGGGTTGTGGGGAAGAAGCCCTTGTCCCCACCAACATGGGGACAAGGTGCTTTGGGGCGGCTCCCCCCTCCTGCCCCAAAGCACCCCCCATGTTGAGGGCATGTGGCCTGGTATGGTTTAGGAATGGGGGAGGGCTCGCTCCCCCCCCCCCTTTTTCCTGACCTACCAGGGCACATGCTCAGATATGGATCTGGTATAGATTTGGGCCCATTTTTTTTATTTTATTTTGGCATGGGGGTTCCCCTCTAAATCCATCATGGACCTGAAGAGCTTAGTATAGATGGGAGGGGGAACCCCATGTCGTTTTTTTTTTTTTTAATTTTAATTGTCGGGCAATACCAGCAATTCTTTTGACATTCAGCTGTCAGCAGGGAACCCCACTGACACCAGGAACCCCACTGACACCAGGAACCCCACTGACACCAGGAACCCCACTGACACAAGGAACCCCAATGACACCAGGAACATGAATGAATGTCTCACTACTAAAATACCACATGCTCTCCATCTTCCTCTGCACCTCTTCCCAAGACCTCCTGCTCTGCTCTCCATTTTCCTCTTCACCTCCTCCCAAGACCTTCTGCTCTGCTCTCCATCTTCCTCTTCACCTCCTCCCAAGACCTTCTGCTCTGCTCTCCATCTTCCTCTTCACCTCCTCCCAAGACCTTCTGCTCTGCTCTCCATCTTCCTCTTCACCTCCTCCCAAGACCTTCTGCTCTGCTCTCCATTTTCCTCTTCACCTCCTCCCAAGACCTTCTGCTCTGCTCTCCATTTTCCTCTTCACCTCCTCCCAAGACCTTCTGCTCTGCTCTCCATTTTCCTCTTCACCTCCTCCCAAGACCTCCTGCTCTGCTCTCCATCTTCCTCTTCACCTCCTCCCAAGACCTTCTGCTCTGCTCTCCATCTTCCTCTTCACCTCCTCCCAAGACCTCCTGCTCTGCTCTCCATCTTCCTCTTCACCTCCTCCCAAGACCTTCTGCTCTGCTCTCCATTTTCCTCTTCACCTCCTCCCAAGACCTTCTGCTCTGCTCTCCATTTTCCTCTTCACCTCCTCCCAAGACCTTCTGCTCTGCTCTCCATTTTCCTCTTCACCTCCTCCCAAGACCTTCTGCTCTGCTCTCCATCTTCCTCTTCACCTCCTCCCAAGACCTTCTGCTCTGCTCTCCATTTTCCTCTTCACCTCCTCCCAAGACCTTCTGCTCTGCTCTCCATTTTCCTCTTCACCTCCTCCCAAGACCTTCTGCTCTGCTCTCCATTTTCCTCTTCACCTCCTCCCAAGACCTCCTGCTCTGCTCTCCATTTTCCTCTTCACCTCCTCCCAAGACCTTCTGCTCTGCTCTCCATCTTCCTCTTCACCTTCTCCCGTGCTCTGGAACTCCCTATATCTTTGGAAGACCTGGCGGGTATTCTGGAAGTCTTGTCAGGGATTCGGAGAATTGCTGCTTTTTGAATTCCAAAAACTGTTGATATTCAGGTTCCTTCCATCTGCTCAGAATTGCGGTCCGAATCACAGTCCTGTCAATAAAGTGAACTTTTGTATCATTTGAGCACTATTTATTTGGAGAACAAAAGATGTTCCTACAGAAAATGAATTAGATATCTTAAAAAATAATACTTCTCACACCGATCATACGAACATGTTGACAACCAGATACTAAATCTAAATGACTTTGATATTTACAGGTTGCACTTTTGACTCTATAAATGATAGTAATAATGTTCTTACAGGTCACTCCTATGAATGCTACACCTGCACTATGGCCACGAATGACGCGTCGTGTACGGCAGTGACCAACTGCACCGGAACAACACCGTACTGTGGGACTTCAGTCGGTACGTATAGTCTTAGGATCTGTCTGCTCCATGGAAAGTTGGGGGAAAATGTTGTATCCATGAGCTGCTAAACCAGAGGCTGGATCTGTGTCTAGTAGATTATAACGCTGACGTACAAAGCCGTCCACCACACTGCCCCGAACTACATCACTGACCTAATATCCAAGTACCACCCAAAATGTACTCTCCGCTCGTCGCAAGACCTCCTTCTCTCTAGTTCCCTGGTCTCCTCCTCCCATGCCCGCCTCCAGGACTTCTCCAGGGTGTCACCCATCCTCTGGAACTCCCTGCCCCAACCCATCAGATTATCACCTACTCTCCTCTCCTTTAGGCGCACCCTGAAAACCCATCTCTTCAGGGAAGCCTACCCCACCCCCTGCTAACTTGCCGACCTCCTCCACTCTTCCTACCACCCCATCCCCCACAGCTATCTCCTCCTGTGCCACCATCCCCTCCCTCCTAGATTGTAAGCTCCAAGGAGCAGGGCCCTCGATCCCCTCATGTATTGTATTGGTATTGTTCTGTCACATGTTCTGTCCCCCTCTGTAATGTACAGCGCTGAGCGAACTATTGGTGCTATATAAATACTGTATAATAATAATAATAGTAGAAGATGAGATCCTATGGAATGTAGATCATTTCCTCCTGAAGGAACACCACTTTTAAGGGTTGCACCTTGTTAACTTAACCCCTTCCAGTCCGGACACTTTCCCCCCCTTCCAGTCCGGACACTTTCCCCCCCTTCCAGTCCGGACACTTTCACCCCCTTCCAGTCCGGACACTTTGCCCCCCTTCCAGTCCGGACACTTTGCCCCCCTTCCAGTCCGGACACTTTCCCCCCCTTCCAGTCCGGACACTTTCCCCCCCCCTTCCAGTCCGGACACTTTCCCCCCCTTCCAGTCCGGACATTTTCCCCCCCTTCCATTCCGGACGCTTTCACCCCCTTCCAGTCCGGACACTTCCCCCCCTTCCAGTCCGGACACTTCCCCCCCTTCCAGTTCGGACACTTACCCCCCTTCTAGTCCGGACGCTTTACCCCCCTTCCAGTCCGGACGCTTTACCCCCCTTCCAGTCCGGACACTTTCACCCCCTTCCAGTCCGGACACTTTCACCCCCTTCCAGTCCGGACACTTTCCCCCCCCCCCCCTTCCAGTCCGGATGCTTTCACCCCCTTCCAGTCCGGACACTTCCCCCCCTTCCAGTTCGGACACTTACCCCCCTTCCAGTCCGGACGCTTTACCCCCCTTCCAGTCCGGACGCTTTACCCCCCCTTCCAGTCTGGACACTTTCACCCCCTTCCAGTCCGGACACTTTCACCCCCTTCCAGTCCGGACACTTGCACCCCCTTCCAGTCCGGACACTCCCCCCCCCCCTTCCAGTCTGGACGCTTTCACCCCCTTCCAGTCCGGACACTGTCACCCCCTTCCAGTCCGGACACTGTCACCCCCTTCCAGTCCGGACACTGTCACCCCCTTCCAGTCCGGACACTTTCACCCCCTTCCAGTCCGGACACTTGCACCCCCTTCCAGTCCGGACGCTTTACCCCCCTTCCAGTCCGGACACTTTCACCCCCTTCCAGTCCGGACACTTGCACCCCCTTCCAGTCCGGACGCTTTACCCCCCTTCCAGTCCGGACACTTTCACCCCCTTCCAGTCCGGACACTTTCACCCCCTTCCAGTCCGGACGCTTTCACCCCCTTCCAGTCCGGACACTTCCCCCCCCCCCCTTTCAGTCCGGACGCTGTCACCCCCTTCCAGTCCGGACGCTGTCACCCCCTTCCAGTCTGGACGCTGTCACCCCCTTCCAGTCCGGACGCTGTCACCCCCTTCCAGTCCGGACACTGTCACCCCCCTTCCAGTCCGGACACTGTCACCCCCTTCCAGTCCGGACACTTTCACCCCCTTCCAGTCCGGACACTTTACCCCCCTTCCAGTCCGGACA
>NW_028321831.1:0-43193 GCF_062004578.1 Staurois parvus | reverse complement strand
AGGAGAAGGAGCATCTGAACGAGCGGAATATGCCAACAAGCGACAACAGTGGCCCATGACAGATTACGGGCCTGGCAGCAGCATGAGGAGTCGGTACGGGGGCCCATGGCAGATTACGGGCCTGGCAGCAGCTATGGGAGGCCCGTAATCTGCCAGCACCCTATGACAAAAAATGGAACCCACCAGCAGTGTGAGGAGACCTGAAAGTGGCACATGGCAGAGTGTGGCGATGGAGACAGCAGCAATGGGAGGCCGTACAGGGACCCATGAGAGACTCTGGACCTGGCAGCAGCATGAGGAGGCGGTATAGGGGCCCATGGCAGATTAGGGGCCTGGCAGCAGCTATGGGAGGCCCGTAATCTGCCAGCACCCTATGACAAAAAATGGAACACACCAGCAGTGTGAGGAGACCTGAAAGTGGCACATGGCAGAGTGTGGCGATGGAGGCAGCAGCAATGGGAGGCCGTACAGGGACCCATGAGAGACTCTGGACTTGGCAGCAGCATGAGGAGGCGGTATAGGGGCCCATGGCAGATTAGGGGCCTGGCAGCAGCTATGGGAGGCCCGTAATCTGCCAGCACCCTATGACAAAAAATGGAACACACCAGCAGTGTGAGGAGACCTGAAAGTGGCACATGTTTGGGGCATGATTCATGGCGGATTTAGTCAGTTGTGTCAGGAACTGGTGGTTTGAAATCCAGACTAATCCACGCCTGATTCATTTTCACAAACGTCAGTCTCTCCACACTTTGGGTGGACAGTCGTGTCCTCCGCGGAGTTGCAATACCTCCTGCCGCACTAAACACGCGCTCCGATGCCACGCTACTGGCCGGGCATGACAGCCTTTCAAGGGCAAATTCAGCTAGTTGGGGCCAAAGGTCAAGTTTCGTTGCCCAGTAGTCAAGGGGATTGTCTACCTCGGTTGGCAGGGTGCTGTCCAAGTAGGCCTAAGCCTGTTGTTTGAGGTCCTGCTCCAGGTCCACCTGATGCTGCTGCTGCTGCTGCGGCTGGTTAGTAGTTTCCTCACTGCGCTGGTGAAGAAAGCTACTCATCATCGACTGCAGACTGAGGCAGCCGCTGCTGGTGGAGCTGCCACTGCTCCTACCACCCCACCCCTCCCCTGCTGCCATGGCAGCGGAACACGAGCGCACAGGGCCCACAGTGTCTGAGGATGGACGTTGGCGCAGACAGGCAGAGACCAGCTGACTACATAGGTGTTTTTTATAGTACGTTATTTTGGCCTCCCTCTCAGCAGGTGTGAAAAAGGCCACCATTTTTGAACGGTAGCGAGGGTCCAACAAGGTGGACAGCCAAAAGTCATCCCTCTGTCTGATGGTTATTATTCGGCTGTCGCTACGCAAGCAACCGAGCATGCTATGGGCCATTTGTGCCAAGGAATGCGAGGGACTCCCTGCCTCCATCTCCACAGCATACTGCCACGGTGCGTCTAGGTCCTCTGTCTCCTCTTCCTCCTCCTCTACCAGATGCTCCTGCTCCTCCACTCCTGTCCGCTGAGTGGAAAAACCACCCATTTCACTCAATAATTCCTGAGCACCAATGTCCTCCTCTACCTCCTCCTCTTCTTCCAGTCCTGCCCCCACAGGGGCCATGTGGCGTTGAGATCTGTGCGCCACGTCTACCGCACCCTGACCAGCCATTGTTAACAGCATTTGTTCCAGGACGTGCAACAGAGGAATGACGTCGTTCATCCCATAGTCCTGCCGACTCACGAATAGCGTGGCCTCCTCAAAGGGCCTGAGCAAGCGCAGGTGTCACGCATGAGCTGCCAATGGCTGACATCTAAGTTACACAGGGAGTACCTTTATCTGCTTTTAACATCAGGAAATCTGTGATGGCCTTTTGCTGTTCGTAAAGGCGGTCTAACATATGTAGGGTTGAATTCCACCTTGTTGCAACGTCACAGCATGAGGAGTCGGTATAGGGGCCCATGGCAGATTAGGGGCCTGGCAGCAGTTATGGGAGGCCCATAATCTGCCAGCACCCTATGACAAAAAATGGAACACACCAGCAGTGTGAGGAGGACCTGAAAGTGGCACATGGCAGAGTGTGGCGATGGAGACAGCAGCAATGGGAGGCCGTACAGGGACCCATGAGAGACTCTGGACCTGGCAGCAGCATGAGGAGGCGGTATATAGGGGCCTACGGCAGATTAGGGGCCTGGCAGCAGCTATAGGAGGCCCGTAATCTGCCAGCACCCTATGTCAAAAAATTCAACACACCAGCAGTGTGTGAGGAGACCTGAAAGTGGCACATGGCAGAGTGTGGCGATGGAGACAGCAGCAATGGGAGGCCGTACAGGGACCCATGACAGACTCTGGACTTGGCAGCAGCATGAGGAGGCGGTATATAGGGGCTTATGGCAGATTAGGGGCCTGGCAGCAGCTATAGGAGGCCCGTAATCTGCCAGCACCCTATGTCAAAAAATTCAACACACCAGCAGTGTGAGGAGACCTGAAAGTGGCACATGGCAGAGTGTGGCGATGGAGACAGCAGCAATGGGAGGCCGTACAGGGACCCATGACAGACTCTGAACTTGGCAGCAGCATGAGGAGGCGTTATATAGGGGCCCATGGCAGATTAGGGGCCTGGCAGCAGCTATGTGAGGCCCGTAATCTGCCTGCACCCTATGTCAAAAAATTTAACACACCAGCAGTGTGAAGAGACCTGAAAGTGGCACATGGCAGCAGAGTGTGGCGATGGAGACAGCAGCAATGGGAGGCCGTACAGGGACCATGACAGACTCTGGACTTGGCAGCAGCATGAGGAGGCGGTATATAGGGGCCCATGGCAGATTAGGGGCCTGGCAGCAGCTATGTGAGGCCCGTTATCTTGCAGCACCCTATGTCAAAAAATTTAACACACCAGCAGTGTGAAGAGACCTGAAAGTGGCACATGGCAGCAGAGTGTGGCGATGGAGACAGCAGCAATGGGAGGCCGTACAGGGACCCATGAGAGACTCTAGACTTGGCAGCAGCATGAGGAGGCGGTATATAGGGGCCCATGGCAGATTAGGGGCCTGGCAGCAGCTATGTGAGGCCCGTAATCTGCCTGCACCCTATGTCAAAAAATTTAACACACCAGCAGTGTGAAGAGACCTGAAAGTGGCACATGGCAGCAGAGTGTGGCGATGGAGACAGCAGCAATGGGAGGCCGTACAGGGACCATGACAGACTCTGGACTTGGCAGCAGCATGAGGAGGCGGTATATAGGGGCCCATGGCAGATTAGGGGCCTGGCAGCAGCTATGTGAGGCCCGTTATCTTGCAGCACCCTATGTCAAAAAATTTAACACACCAGCAGTGTGAAGAGACCTGAAAGTGGCACATGGCAGCAGAGTGTGGCGATGGAGACAGCAGCAATGGGAGGCCGTACAGGGACCCATGAGAGACTCTGGACCTGGCAGCAGCAGGAGGAGGCGGTATATAGGGGCCCATGGCAGATTAGGGGCCTGGCAGCAGCTATGTGAGGCCCGTAATCTGCCTGCACCCTATGTCAAAAAATTTAACACACCAGCAGTGTGAAGAGACCTGAAAGTGGCACATGGCAGCAGAGTGTGGCGATGGAGACAGCAGCAATGGGAGGCCGTACAGGGACCCATGACAGACTCTGAACTTGGCAGCAGCATGAGGAGGCGGTATATAGGGGCCCATGGCAGATTAGGGGCCTGGCAGCAGCTATAGGAGGCCCGTAATCTGCCAGCACCCTATGTCAAAAAATTTAACACACCAGCAGTGTGAAGAGACCTGAAAGTGGCACATGGCAGCAGAGTGTGGCGATGGAGACAGCAGCAATGGGAGGCCGTACAGGGACCCATGACAGACTCTGGACTTGGCAGCAGCATGAGGAGGCGGTATATAGGGGCTTATGGCAGATTAGGGGCCTGGCAGCAGCTATAGGAGGCCCGTAATCTGCCAGCACCCTATGTCAAAAAATTCAACACACCAGCAGTGTGAGGAGACCTGAAAGTGGCACATGGCAGAGTGTGGCGATGGAGACAGCAGCAATGGGAGGCCGTACAGGGACCCATGACAGACTCTGAACTTGGCAGCAGCATGAGGAGGCGTTATATAGGGGCCCATGGCAGATTAGGGGCCTGGCAGCAGCTATGTGAGGCCCGTAATCTGCCTGCACCCTATGTCAAAAAATTTAACACACCAGCAGTGTGAAGAGACCTGAAAGTGGCACATGGCAGCAGAGTGTGGCGATGGAGACAGCAGCAATGGGAGGCCGTACAGGGACCATGACAGACTCTGGACTTGGCAGCAGCATGAGGAGGCGGTATATAGGGGCCCATGGCAGATTAGGGGCCTGGCAGCAGCTATGTGAGGCCCGTTATCTTGCAGCACCCTATGTCAAAAAATTTAACACACCAGCAGTGTGAAGAGACCTGAAAGTGGCACATGGCAGCAGAGTGTGGCGATGGAGACAGCAGCAATGGGAGGCCGTACAGGGACCCATGAGAGACTCTAGACTTGGCAGCAGCATGAGGAGGCGGTATATAGGGGCCCATGGCAGATTAGGGGCCTGGCAGCAGCTATGTGAGGCCCGTAATCTGCCTGCACCCTATGTCAAAAAATTTAACACACCAGCAGTGTGAAGAGACCTGAAAGTGGCACATGGCAGCAGAGTGTGGCGATGGAGACAGCAGCAATGGGAGGCCGTACAGGGACCATGACAGACTCTGGACTTGGCAGCAGCATGAGGAGGCGGTATATAGGGGCCCATGGCAGATTAGGGGCCTGGCAGCAGCTATGTGAGGCCCGTTATCTTGCAGCACCCTATGTCAAAAAATTTAACACACCAGCAGTGTGAAGAGACCTGAAAGTGGCACATGGCAGCAGAGTGTGGCGATGGAGACAGCAGCAATGGGAGGCCGTACAGGGACCCATGAGAGACTCTGGACCTGGCAGCAGCAGGAGGAGGCGGTATATAGGGGCCCATGGCAGATTAGGGGCCTGGCAGCAGCTATGTGAGGCCCGTAATCTGCCTGCACCCTATGTCAAAAAATTTAACACACCAGCAGTGTGAAGAGACCTGAAAGTGGCACATGGCAGCAGAGTGTGGCGATGGAGACAGCAGCAATGGGAGGCCGTACAGGGACCCATGACAGACTCTGAACTTGGCAGCAGCATGAGGAGGCGGTATATAGGGGCCCATGGCAGATTAGGGGCCTGGCAGCAGCTATAGGAGGCCCGTAATCTGCCAGCACCCTATGTCAAAAAATTTAACACACCAGCAGTGTGAAGAGACCTGAAAGTGGCACATGGCAGCAGAGTGTGGCGATGGAGACAGCAGCAATGGGAGGCCGTACAGGGACCCATGAGAGACTCTAGACTTGGCAGCAGCATGAGGAGGCGGTATATAGGGGCCCATGGCAGATTAGGGGCCTGGCAGCAGCTATGTGAGGCCCGTAATCTGCCTGCACCCTATGTCAAAAAATTTAACACACCAGCAGTGTGAAGAGACCTGAAAGTGGCACATGGCAGCAGAGTGTGGCGATGGAGACAGCAGCAATGGGAGGCCGTACAGGGACCATGACAGACTCTGGACTTGGCAGCAGCATGAGGAGGCGGTATATAGGGGCCCATGGCAGATTAGGGGCCTGGCAGCAGCTATGTGAGGCCCGTAATCTGCCTGCACCCTATGTCAAAAAATTTAACACACCAGCAGTGTGAAGAGACCTGAAAGTGGCACATGGCAGCAGAGTGTGGCGATGGAGACAGCAGCAATGGGAGGCCGTACAGGGACCCATGAGAGACTCTGGACCTGGCAGCAGCAGGAGGAGGCGGTATATAGGGGCCTATGGCAGATTAGGGGCCTGGCAGCAGCTATAGGAGGCCCGTAATCTGCCAGCACCCTATGTCAAAAAATTCAACACACCAGCAGTGTGAGGAGACCTGAAAGTGGCACATGTTTGAGGCATGATTCATGGCGGATTTAGTCAGTTGTGTCAGGAACTGGTGGTTTGAAATCCAGACTAATCCACGCCTGATTCATTTTCACAAACGTGAGTCTCTCCACACTTTGGGTGGACAGTCGTGTCCTCCGCGGAGTTACAATACCTCCTGCCGCACTAAACACGCGCTCCGATGCCACGCTACTGGCCGGGCATGACAGCCTTTCAAGGGCAAATTCAGCTAGTTGGGGCCAAAGGTCAAGTTTCGTTGCCCAGTAGTCAAGGGGATTGTCTACCTCGGTTGGCAGGGTGCTGTCCAAGTAGGCCCAAGCCTGTTGTTTGAGCTCCTGCTCCAGGTCCACCTGATGCTGCTGCTGCTGCTGCGGCTGGTTAGTAGTTTCCTCACTGCGCTGGTGAAGAAAGCTACTCATCATCGACTGCAGACTGAGGCAGCCGCTGCTGGTGGAGCTGCCACTGCTCCTACCACCCCACCCCTCCCCTGCTGCCATGCCAGCGGAACGCGAGCGCACAGGGCCCACAGTGTCTGAGGATGGACGTTGGCGCACAAAGGCAGAGACCAACTGACTACATAGGTGGTTTTTATAGTACGTAATTTTGGCCTCCCTCTCAGCAGGTGTGAAAAAGGCCACCATTTTGGACCGGTAGCGAGGGTCCAACAAGGTGGACAGCCAAAAGTCATCCCTCTGTCTGATGGTTATTATTCGGCTGTCGCTACGCAAGCAACCGAGCATGCTATGGGCCATTTGTGCCAAGGAATGCGAGGGACTCCCTGCCTCCATCTCCACAGCATACTGCCACGGTGCGTCTGGGTCCTCTGTCTCCTCCTCCTCCTCCTCTACCAGATGCTCCTGCTCCTCCACTCCTGTCCGCTGAGTGGAAAAACCACCCATTTCACTCAATAATTCCTGAGCACAAATGTCCTCCTCTACCTCCTCCTCTTCTTCCTGTCCTGCCCCCACAGGGGTCATGTGGCGTTGAGATCTGTGCGCCACGTCTACCGCACCCTGACCAGCCATTGTTAACAGCATTTGTTCCAGGACGTGCAACAGAGGAATGACGTCGTTCATCCCATAGTCCTGCCGACTCACGAATAGCGTGGCCTCCTCAAAGGGCCTGAGCAAGCGGCAGGTGTCACGCATGAGCTGCCAATGGCTGACATCTAAGTTACACAGGGGAGTACCTTTATCCGCTTGTAACATCAGGAAATCGGTGATGGCCTTTCGCTGCTCGTAAAGGCGGTCTAACATGTGTAGGGTTGAATTCCACCTTGTTGCAACGTCGCAGATCAGGCGATGCTGTGGAATTCCGTTCTGCCGCTGCAGCTCAATGAGGGTGTTCTTTGCGGTGTAGGAATGGCTGAAATGCATGCACAGTTTACGTGACATTTTAAGGATGTCTTGCAGTGGGATGGTGGATTTTAGGAACCGCTTGACAACCAGATTGAACACGTGAGCCATGCATGGCGCATGGCACAACCTTCCTTGACGCAGAGCAGACACCATGTTCTTTCCGTTGTCAGTCAACATGGTTCCGATTTTTAGTTTGCGCGGAGACAGCCATCTGTCGATTTCTCTGTTCATTACACTCAGCAGTTCCTCCCCTGTGTGACTACGTTCGCCAAGGCATACCAGGTGCAGCACAGCGTGACACCGTTGCGCCCTGCACATGTGATATGCCGGTCGGGTAATGGGACTTGGCACGGGGGTGGCGGCTGAGGACACGGCGGAAAAAGAGGTGGTAGAGGCGGACATGCTTGCTGGACCAAGGACGTGCAAACGTGGAGGCAAAAGCGTCGTGACCTGTCCAAGTTGCTGGTGCGGCTGTGCCGGCACCACGTTCACCCAGTGGGCCGTAAATGACATGTACTGTCCCTGACCGTAGTTACAGCTCCACACGTCGGCGCTGCCGTGCACTTTGGCAGAGACCGACATGCTCAAAGACTGGCCCACCATCTCTTCTACATGTGAATGCAGGGCTGGCACTGCCTTTTGGGCAAAGAAATGACGGCTTGGCACTCTCCACCGCGGCGCGGCACAAGCCATCATTTCTCGGAAAGGTGCTGAGTCCACCAGTTGGAAAGGGAGGGACTGCAGCACCAGCAACTTGGACAGGAGGACGTTCAGCTTTTGCACCGTCGGGTGCGTGCTCGCAAACTGTTGTCTCTTGGATACGGATTCCAAGAAAGACTGTTGACGGAATCCGAGAAGAGGAGTAGCAGGAGAAGGAGCATCTGAACGAGCGGAAGATGCCAATGAGCGACAACTCCCCTCAGCAGAGGTGTTGGAGCCTTGACTGGCTGATAGAGGGCGATTGACGACGTCGGGTGACGGAGCAAGTAACGGAGCGGGTGATGGAGCGGGGGCTGGGGCAGGCAGAACCGCCGTATGTTTATCACGGTTTTCCCAGGCCACCGAATGGTGACGCTGCATATGCTGACGCAACGCTGTAGTCCCAACATGGGCCCCCTGGCCACGCTTGCATTTCTGGCCACATAGTCGACATACGGCTACGTTTACTTCCTCGGGCGGCTTGAGGAAAAATTGCCACACCACCGAGTAGGAAACTTTGCCCCCGCTACTCTTCACTGGCTGACTGCTACTTCCTCCGTGCGCACCGGCACCACTACTGGCCGTGGTGGTAGGCTGCAGTGGAGCTGGTGCTCTACTCCGTGGACGTTTGGCTCCACTGACACTGATGCGACCCTGCTGCTGTCTCCTGGGCAACCCACCGACTGTTTTGCTCGCTGCCAAGCTGCCACCCTCTTCTCCTGATGATGCGGAAGAAATTGCCTGATGACGACGAGGCTGCCAAGTGCGATCAACCTCCTCATCATCAAGTAGGGTCTCCGCCTCACTACTAGCCCCCTCGGCTGCGTCTGGGTCAGGAGACAGACCTGTCTCTAGACCGGCTACCGAGCCACTCTCCTCGCCAGTACTTGTTCGCTTGGCTGCTGAAAAGGCCGATGTCTCCCCCCGTTCCTGACCGCCCTCTGTTAGCTCTTCCTCACTGTACAGTGGGGCTGAGCCCACAGCATGCGATACTTCGCTTGGTGAGGGAACAGCAAAGGACAGGGGCAGGTAGAGGACACGTGATTTCAGTGGGCTTGGTCCCGGGCCATGCCAACTAACAGTTGTGTCTGACGTACCCACCGACCGTTGGCTGTAGGTGTCAGAGGTGACCTGGGAAGAGGAAGACGACCGAGCCAACCAATCAATGACGGCAGGGTTGTCGGTGGAGACACGACCGCTGGATGACACCGGGAGCACTGGCCTCTGGCTGCGAATACTGCTGCCTCGACCCCTTCCTCTGCTGCCACGTCTGCTCGCTCCTAAAACATTGCCTCCTCTGCCACTCCTCTGCATGTTGTCTGACATACTATTTAATTCAACGATTAGGTGTCCCTGAGTAACAATTCTCTGGCACTCAGTAACAATTCTGTCTGTCCCTGAGTATGAATTCTGTGGCCCTGAGTAACAATTGTGTGTCTGTGCAAGTAACAATTCTGTGTCTGTGCAAGTAACAATTTTGTGTCTGTGAGAGTAACAATTCTCTGGCACTCAGTAACAATTCTGTCTGTCCCTGAGTAACAATTCTCTGGCACTCAGTAACAATTCTGTCTGTCCCTGAGTAACAATTCTGTCTGTCCCTGAGTATGAATTCTGTGGCCCTGAGTAAGAATTCTCTGGCACTCAGTAACAATTCTGTCTGTCCCTGAGTATGAATTCTGTGGCCCTGAGTAACAATTGTGTGTCTGTGCAAGTAACAATTCTGTGTCTGTGCAAGTAACAATTTTGTGTCTGTGAGAGTAACAATTCTCTGGCACTCAGTAACAATTCTGTCTGTCCCTGAGTAACAATTCTCTGGCACTCAGTAACAATTCTGTCTGTCCCTGAGTATGAATTCTGTGGCCCTGAGTAACAATTCTGTCTCTGTGCGAGTAACAATTCTGTGTCTGTGCAAGTAACAATTTTGTGTCTGTGAGAGTAACAATTCTCTGGCACTCAGTAACAATTCTGTCTGTCCCTGAGTAACAATTCTCTGGCACTCAGTAACAATTCTGTCTGTCCCTGAGTAACAATTCTCTGGCACTCAGTAACAATTCTGTCTGTCCCTGAGTAACAATTCTCTGGCACTCAGTAACAATTGTGTGTCTGTGCAAGTAACAATTCTGTGTCTGTGCAAGTAACAATTTTGTGTCTGTGAGAGTAACAATTCTCTGGCACTCAGTAACAATTCTGTCTGTCCCTGAGTAACAATTCTCTGGCACTCAGTAACAATTCTGTCTGTCCCTGAGTATGAATTCTGTGGCCCTGAGTAACAATTCTGTCTCTGTGCGAGTAACAATTCTGTGTCTGTGCAAGTAACAATTTTGTGTCTGTGAGAGTAACAATTCTCTGGCACTCAGTAACAATTCTGTCTGTCCCTGAGTAACAATTCTATGGCACTCAGTAACAATTCTGTCTTCCCTGAGTAACAATTCTCTGGCACTCAGTAACAATTCTGTCTGTCCCTGAGTATGAATTCTGTGGCCCTGAGTAACAATTCTGTCTCTGTGCGAGTAACAATTCTGTGTCTGTGCAAGTAACAATTTTGTGTCTGTGAGAGTAACAATTCTCTGGCACTCAGTAACAATTCTGTCTGTCCCTGAGTAACAATTCTCTGGCACTCAGTAACAATTCTGTCTGTCCCTGAGTATGAATTCTGTGGCCCTGAGTAACAATTGTGTGTCTGTGCAAGTAACAATTCTGTGTCTGTGCAAGTAACAATTTTGTGTCTGTGAGAGTAACAATTCTCTGGCACTCAGTAACAATTCTGTCTGTCCCTGAGTAACAATTCTCTGGCACTCAGTAACAATTCTGTCTGTCCCTGAGTATGAATTCTGTGGCCCTGAGTAACAATTCTGTCTCTGTGCGAGTAACAATTCTGTGTCTGTGCAAGTAACAATTTTGTGTCTGTGAGAGTAACAATTCTCTGGCACTCAGTAACAATTCTGTCTGTCCCTGAGTAACAATTCTCTGGCACTCAGTAACAATTCTGTCTGTCCCTGAGTAACAATTCTCTGGCACTCAGTAACAATTCTGTCTGTCCCTGAGTATGAATTCTGTGGCCCTGAGTAACAATTGTGTGTCTGTGCAAGTAACAATTCTGTGTCTGTGCAAGTAACAATTTTGTGTCTGTGAGAGTAACAATTCTCTGGCACTCAGTAACAATTCTGTCTGTCCCTGAGTAACAATTCTATGGCACTCAGTAACAATTCTGTCTTCCCTGAGTAACAATTCTCTGGCACTCAGTAACAATTCTGTCTGTCCCTGAGTATGAATTCTGTGGCCCTGAGTAACAATTCTGTCTCTGTGCGAGTAACAATTCTGTGTCTGTGCAAGTAACAATTTTGTGTCTGTGAGAGTAACAATTCTCTGGCACTCAGTAACAATTCTGTCTGTCCCTGAGTAACAATTCTCTGGCACTCAGTAACAATTCTGTCTGTCCCTGAGTATGAATTCTGTGGCCCTGAGTAACAATTGTGTGTCTGTGCAAGTAACAATTCTGTGTCTGTGCAAGTAACAATTTTGTGTCTGTGAGAGTAACAATTCTCTGGCACTCAGTAACAATTCTGTCTGTCCCTGAGTAACAATTCTCTGGCACTCAGTAACAATTCTGTCTGTCCCTGAGTATGAATTCTGTGGCCCTGAGTAACAATTCTGTCTCTGTGCGAGTAACAATTCTGTGTCTGTGCAAGTAACAATTTTGTGTCTGTGAGAGTAACAATTCTCTGGCACTCAGTAACAATTCTGTCTGTCCCTGAGTAACAATTCTCTGGCACTCAGTAACAATTCTGTCTGTCCCTGAGTAACAATTCTCTGGCACTCAGTAACAATTCTGTCTGTCCCTGAGTATGAATTCTGTGGCCCTGAGTAACAATTGTGTGTCTGTGCAAGTAACAATTCTGTGTCTGTGCAAGTAACAATTTTGTGTCTGTGAGAGTAACAATTCTCTGGCACTCAGTAACAATTCTGTCTGTCCCTGAGTAACAATTCTCTGGCACTCAGTAACAATTCTGTCTGTCCCTGAGTATGAATTCTGTGGCCCTGAGTAACAATTCTGTCTCTGTGCGAGTAACAATTCTGTGTCTGTGCAAGTAACAATTTTGTGTCTGTGAGAGTAACAATTCTCTGGCACTCAGTAACAATTCTGTCTGTCCCTGAGTAACAATTCTCTGGCACTCAGTAACAATTCTGTCTGTCCCTGAGTAACAATTCTCTGGCACTCAGTAACAATTCTGTCTGTCCCTGAGTAACAATTCTCTGGCACTCAGTAACAATTGTGTGTCTGTGCAAGTAACAATTCTGTGTCTGTGCAAGTAACAATTTTGTGTCTGTGAGAGTAACAATTCTCTGGCACTCAGTAACAATTCTGTCTGTCCCTGAGTAACAATTCTCTGGCACTCAGTAACAATTCTGTCTGTCCCTGAGTATGAATTCTGTGGCCCTGAGTAACAATTCTGTCTCTGTGCGAGTAACAATTCTGTGTCTGTGCAAGTAACAATTTTGTGTCTGTGAGAGTAACAATTCTCTGGCACTCAGTAACAATTCTGTCTGTCCCTGAGTAACAATTCTATGGCACTCAGTAACAATTCTGTCTTCCCTGAGTAACAATTCTCTGGCACTCAGTAACAATTCTGTCTGTCCCTGAGTATGAATTCTGTGGCCCTGAGTAACAATTCTGTCTCTGTGCGAGTAACAATTCTGTGTCTGTGCAAGTAACAATTTTGTGTCTGTGAGAGTAACAATTCTCTGGCACTCAGTAACAATTCTGTCTGTCCCTGAGTAACAATTCTCTGGCACTCAGTAACAATTCTGTCTGTCCCTGAGTATGAATTCTGTGGCCCTGAGTAACAATTGTGTGTCTGTGCAAGTAACAATTCTGTGTCTGTGCAAGTAACAATTTTGTGTCTGTGAGAGTAACAATTCTCTGGCACTCAGTAACAATTCTGTCTGTCCCTGAGTAACAATTCTCTGGCACTCAGTAACAATTCTGTCTGTCCCTGAGTAACAATTCTGTCTGTCCCTGAGTATGAATTCTGTGGCCCTGAGTAAGAATTCTCTGGCACTCAGTAACAATTCTGTCTGTCCCTGAGTATGAATTCTGTGGCCCTGAGTAACAATTGTGTGTCTGTGCAAGTAACAATTCTGTGTCTGTGCAAGTAACAATTTTGTGTCTGTGAGAGTAACAATTCTCTGGCACTCAGTAACAATTCTGTCTGTCCCTGAGTAACAATTCTCTGGCACTCAGTAACAATTCTGTCTGTCCCTGAGTAACAATTCTCTGGCACTCAGTAACAATTCTGTCTGTCCCTGAGTAACAATTCTGTCTGTCCCTGAGAATGAATTCTGTGGCCCTGAGTAAGAATTCTCTGGCACTCAGTAACAATTCTGTCTGTCCCTGAGTAACAATTCTCTGGCACTCAGTAACAATTCTGTCTGTCCCTGAGTAAAAATTCTGTGGCCCTAATAACGTTTCTGTGGCCCTAAGTAACAATTCTCTGGCACTGAGTAACAATTCTGTCTGTCCCTGAGTATGAATTCTGTGGCCCTAACTAGCGTTTCTTTGTCCCTAAATAACGATTCTGTGGCCCTCATTAACAAGTCTGTGTCCCTGAGTAATGGTTCTCTGTCCCTAAGTAACTTCTCTCTGTCCCCAATTCTCGTTTCTGTGGCCCTAACTCTGTCCCTGTCCCTAGTACAGAGCGGTCTGCCTCTGTTCAATGACTGCAGGCAAATGAAGATTTCCAAAATGGCCGCTATATATACCTCGACCATTACACAGTGCTGGCTGGCTGGCTGCTGATTGGCTGATGCGATCACATGTCGTTGAGGAATGCATTATGGGGCAGCGCGCCTTGTCTGCGCGCCTTCCCCGACATCCCCGCTCCGTCGCCGCACATGTCAGCCGCCATTTTCGGAAAAATTTCGATTCGCGCGTCCGAATTAGGCTGTTTTTCGGATTCGGCACGAATCGAAATTTTTCCGAAATTCGACTCGAATTCCACTTCGGATACTTCGATTCGCTCATCTCTACTGGTGACCATCTGAGTAAATACACTGCTGTTTGTTTTTATCTATTGGCATCTGGATGTGTTTTTATGGATTCGATGTACTTCTGAAGTTGTTTTAATAAACTGCTACACCGTATCCGGCCCCTTTGGTGTTTGGCTCCATGTGGTGAGCGTTCCTTTCATGCGGTGGTGTTGTGGGTAATCCAACTCCCCATAGTGGTGTAGAATTGCAGCTGCAGCCAGAAGGCCCTGGATGGATGGATGGAGCCGGATGACCGTAGAGGGATGCTGCGGTTGGATATTATGAATGTGCTACTTGCTGCATTGGCAGCCTTGGAGCTGGCGAGGGCGATATTACTCTCAGTCACAAGTGGTGGTGATGTTCGCCCCTCACACAGAAATGATCGGTCTAACAATGGAATGTTGGCCCCTCACACAGAAACGATCGGTCTAACAATGGAATGTTCGCCCCTCACACAGAAACGATCGTTCTAACAATGGAATGTTCGCCCCTCACACAGAAATGATCGGTCTAACAATGGAATGTTCGCCCCTCACACAGAAATGATCGGTCTAACAATGGAATGTTCGCCCCTCACACAGAAATGATCGGTCTAACAATGGAATGTTCGCCCCTCACACAGAAATGATCGGTCTAACAATGGAATGTTCGCCCCTCACACAGAAACGATCGGTCTAACAATGGAATGTTCGCCCCTCACACAGAAACGATCGGTCTAACAATGGAATGTTCGCCCCTCACACAGAAATGATCGGTCTAACAATGGAATGTTCGGTGTAATACTGAGAGACAGAATACAACAACAAATTCAGCAGAAATACGTCTAACAAATGATGACGGATCTGCATGTTCATGAGGGAAAGAAGGATTTGATCCCCTATCATTCAGCAGGATTTCTGGCTCCCAGGTGTCTTTCATACAGGTAACAAGCTGAGATTAGAAGCAGTCTCTTAAAGGGAGTGCTGCTAATCTCATTGTGTTACCTGTATAACAGACACCTGTCCACAGGAGCAATCAAACCATCAGATTCCAAACTCTCCACCATGGCAAAGACCAAAGAGCTGTCCAAGGATGTCAGGGACAAGATGGTAGACCTACACAAGGCTGGACTGGGCTACCAAACTATGGCCAAGCAGCTTGGTGAGAAGGTGACAACAGTTGGTGCAATCATTCACAAATGGAAGAAACACAAAACAAGTGTCAGTCTCCCTAGGTCTGGTGCACCATGCAAGATCTCACCTCGTGGAGTGTCAATGATCATGAGAACAGTGAGGAATCATCCCAGAACTACACGTGAGGATCTTGTCAATGATCTCCAGGCAGCTGGGACCACAGTCACCAAGAAAACAATTGGTAACACACTACGCCGACAAGGACTGAAATCCTGCAGTGCCCGCAAGGTCCCTCTGCTCAAGAAAGCCCATGTCCAGGCCCGTCTGAAGTCTGCCACTGAACATCTGAATGATGCCGAGGAGGACTGGTGGGAAGTGTTGTGGTCAGAGGAGACCAAAATCCAGCTCTTTGGCATCAACTCAACTCGCCGTGTTTGGAGGAGGAGGAATGCTGCCTATGACCCCAAGAACACCATCCCAACTGTGAAACATGGTGGTGGAAACATTCTGCTTTGGGGGGGGTTTTCTGCTAAGGGGACAGGACAACTGCACCGCATCAAAGGGACGATGGACGGGGCAATGTACCCTCAAATCTTGGGTGAGAACCTTCTTCCCTCAGCCAGGGCATTGAAAATGGGTTGTGGATGGGTGTTCCAGCATGACAATGACCCAAAACACACGGCCAAGGCAACAAAGGAGCGGCTCAAGAAGAAGCACATTAAGGTCCTGGAGTGGCCTAGCCAGTCTCCAGACCTTCATCCGATTGGAAATCTGTGGAGGGAGCTGAAAGTTCGAGTTGCCAAACGTCAGCCACCAAACCTTAATGACTTGGAGAGGATCTGCCAAGAGGAGTGGGCCAAAATCCCTTCTGAGATGTGTGCGAACCTGGGGGCCAACTCCAGGAAACGTCTGACCTCTGTGATTGCCAACAAGGGATTTGCCACCAAGTACTAAGTCATGTTTTGTGAAGGGGATCAAATCCTTCTTTCCCTCATGAACATGCAGATCCGTCATCATTTGTTAGACGCATTTCTGCTGAATTTGTTGTTGTATTCTGTCTCTCAGTGTTACACCGAACATTCCATTGTTAGACCGATCATTTCTGTGTGAGGGGCGAACATTCCATTGTTAGACCGATCATTTCTGTGTGAGGGGCGAACATTCCATTGTTAGACCGATCATTTCTGTGTGAGGGGCGAACATTTCATTGTTAGACCGATCATTTCTGTGTGAGGGGCGAACATTCCATTGTTAGACCGATCATTTCTGTGTGAGGGGCGAACATTCCATTGTTAGACCGATCATTTCTGTGTGAGGGGCGAACATTTCATTGTTAGACCGATCATTTCTGTGTGAGGGGAGAACATTCCATTGTTAGACCGATCATTTCTGTGTGAGGGGCGAACATTCCATTGTTAGACCGATCATTCAGCATCAGCCAGGGAGCAAATACGCATTTCCTTCACTGTATATATATTAAGGCCCTGCACTTTGTTAAACACTAAAAAAGGAAATATGGCCGCCCATCAGAGTGTGGCGTGACCCCTCCCACCCAGGATGGCCGCCTTGGCCGCAGTCGCCACGTTCATGACGAAGTGTCGGGCATGCAGACGTTTCTTGGTCTCCTTACAGGAAAGTGTCACTCAGTCCCTTGCCAGGATTTTTAGGAAGGCTAAAGTGATTACCATAAATTAGCATTTCTCTGCCTCATCCCTCCATGGAATACGACCCATGTATGGAGCCGAGCGCTCGACCCCGAGACGTTTACTCTACAAAGAGGACCTGTGCGGCATGAATAGAGAGCCGTGTAACACGGGGAGCATGCTTTTAGAAGGAGCTTGAATTTAAAGTCATGTTAATGGTAGCATCACTGCCTGCTGAGTCCCTGACTTGGAGAAGAAGGCCAGGATTTTGTGCCAATCTTGACTTACCTTCTCTATCCTCCAGGACTATCCTTAGGTTCTTCCTCAGTCCAGTGCTGGAGGTGCCCTTCAGGGTTAAACAATGCTCTATCATTCTGCATACCTGTCATTTACATGGCCCCTAGGGGGCGGGTCATCATGTTGGCTTAGGTCACAGAACTCCAGGACTGAATGGCACTCACATGTTTTTATATGGCCCCTAGGGGGCGGGTCATCATGTTGGCTTGGCTCACAGAAATCCAGACCTGAGTGGCACTCACCTCTTTTTACATGGCCCCTAGGGGGCGGTTCATCATGTTACCATGGCTTGCAGAACTCCAGGACTGAGTGGCAATCACATTTTTTTCAAGGCCCCTAAGGGGCAGGTCATCGGGGTGGCTCAGATCACAGAACTCCAGAACTGATTGGCACTCACGTTTTTACATGGCCCCTAGGGGGCGGGTCATCTTGTTGGCTTAGATCACAGAACTCCAGAACTGATTGGCACTCACGTTTTTACATGGCCCCTAGGGGGCGGGTCATCATGTTGGCATAGCTCACAGAACTCCAGAACTGATTGGCACTCACGTTTTTACATGGCCCCTAGGGGGCGGGTCATCATGTTGGCATAGCTCACAGAACTCCAGAACTGATTGGCACTCACATTTTTACATGGTCCCTAGTGGGTGGGTCATCATGTTGGCTTAGCTCACAGAACTCCAGAACTGATTGGCACTCACATTTTTACATGGCCCCTAGTGGGCAGGTCATCATGTTGGCTTGGCTCACAGAAATCCAAGACTGATTGGCACTCACGTTTTTACATGGCCCCTAGGGGGCGGGTCATCATGTTGGCTGAGCTCACAGACCTCAAAGACTGATTGGCACTCGTTTCTACATGGCTCCTAGGGGGCGGGTCATCATGTTGGCTTGGCTCGCAGAACTCCAGGACTTAGTGGCACTCACCTGTCTTTATATGGCCCCTAGGGGGCGGGTCATCATGTTGGCTTGGCTCACAGAACTCCAGGACTGATTGGCAATTCACAATAATTATGGAGATGTAACATTGTATCTTTTGTGTCTGAATCCCACCAATGAAATCCGGCTCACCTTCCAGCAGACAAAACCGAAATCACAATCAATAAAAGCGGATTCCTTGCTGAACCTGAAAAAAAATAAGTCACTCTGCATGACAGATGTGATGAGGCACACGAGCTTTACAAGATGACGAGTTCCTTTAATGATCGCCCTGTAAGCGTGTGGAAGTGTTAATGACTACCCTCCCCCGCCGGGCGCAGCGGCACGCCGTCCTAATAAATGTTAATGGATATTTATGTCCACAGAGAAGAATACAGTCCTGAGTAATACCTGAGCGCTACGGCCAATCAGGAGGGACCGCCTGGCGTTTATATTTATGTGCGTTTATTGGTGATCTGAATGACAGCGCGGAGGTCGGGATACAACTCCTCCTATCAGGGCCCCTTCCTAGATCTCGCAGGAATGGATACAATGTCCCGTAGGGGGAGGGGCCGGCCTGCTTCCAGTTTATGGGCCCCCTGCTGTTATGGGCAACATGACAGGGTCCCTTTAAAGCCCCTTTCTCCTCCCACCCACTTGGGCTACATTCATACTTGGCGATCTGGAATCGCGGCGAAAAGGCGCAACACGTGATATTCATAACGGCGCTTCAAATGCAGCGCGACTTTCCCACGATTGTCAGGTGACAGAATCGCAGAATTCACGTTTAAAAAATTGCGCGCCGAATATCACCCAAAAAGGTGCGTCAAACGCGCTTAGGGGAGGAACATTCAAGAAAAATGCATCCCGTCCCCACCTTCAACCTTTTCAGCACCCCCCACCCCCCACTATGGGCCCCTTGGAGTCTGGGGCCCCGGACAACTGTCCGCTCTGCCCTCATTATCATCTGCATATTGTAAAGGAATAAAATACCTGCAGCTGCACCACCCACACAGAGGAATGGGGACCCGCACATACGTGCAGCTGCACCACCCACACAGAGGAATGGGGACCCACACATACGTGCAGCTGCACCACCCACACAGAGGAATGGGGACCCGCACATACGTGCACCTGCACCACCCACACAGAGGAATGGGGGACCCACCCAGATACCTGCAGCTGCACCACCCACACAGAGGAATGGGGGACCCACACAGATACCTGCAGCTGCACCACCCACACAGAGGAATGGGGGACCCACATAGATACCTGCAGCTGCACCACCCACACAGAGGAATGGGGGACCCACGCACATACCTGCAGCTGCACCACCCACACAGAGGAATGGGGGACCCACACAGATACCTGCAGCCGCACCACCCACACAGAGGAATGGGGACCCACACATACGTGCAGCTGCACCACCCACACAGAGGAATGGGGGACCCACACAGATACCTGCAGCTGCACCACCCACACAGAGGAATGGGGACCCGCACATACGTGCAGCTGCACCACCCACACAGAGGAATGGGGGACCCACCCAGATACCTGCAGCTGCACCACCCACACAGAGGAATGGGGGACCCACACAGATACCTGCAGCTGCACCACCCACACAGAGGAATGGGGGACCCACATAGATACCTGCAGCTGCACCACCCACACAGAGGAATGGGGGACCCACACACATACCTGCACTACCCACACAGAGGAATGGAGGACCCACACAGATACTTGCAGCTGCACCACCCACACAGAGGAATGGGGGACCCATCCAGATACCTGCAGCTGCACCACCCACACAGAGGAATGGGGGACCCACACAGATACCTGCAGCTGCACCACCCGCACAAAGGAATGGGGAATCCACACAGATACCTGAAGCTGCACCACCCACACAGAGGAATGGGGGACCCACACACATACCTGCACTACCCACACAGAGGAATGGAGGACCCACACAGATACCTGCAGCTGCACCACCCACACAGAGGAGTGGGGGACCCGCCCAAATATCTGCACTACCCACACAGAGGAATGGAGGACCCGCACAGATACCTGCAGCTGCACCCCCCACACAGAGGAATGGGGGACCCGCCCAAATACCTGCAGCTGCACCACCCACACAGAGGAATGGGGGACCCGCACAAATATCTGCACCCGCACCACCCACACAGAGGAATAGGGGACCCACACAAATACCTGCAGCCGCATCACCCACATAGAGGAATGGGGGACCAACCCAGATATCTGCAGCTGCACCACCCACACAGAGGAATGGGGGACCCACCCAGATATCTGCAGCCGCACCCCCCACATAGAGGAATGGGGGACCCACACAGATACCTGCAGCTGCACCACCCACACAGAGGAATGGGGGACCCGCACAGATACCTGCAGCCGCACCACCCACACAGAGGAATGGGGGACCCGCACAGATACCTGCAGCTGCACCACCCACACAGAGGAATGGGAGACTCACACTCGCAATGAATATAGCTGTCTTCCGAAATTTGAATTTGAAGAGAAAAGAACACAGAAGAATAGAGTAAAACAGAATGGAATAGCATAGAAAATAAAAGAATAGAATAAAATAGAAAGAATTCGAATTTCAAATAGAATAGCACAAACTGTTCTTCGCAATGAATTCAAATTCGGTTTGATATTTCCAGTTCGATTTCGGTTCAAATACTTCGAATCCATTGGAGAAACTTAAATCCAGACAAAACGAAGTGACTTAAGGAATCGATACGAAGTGAAACAAAGCAGATTTGTCTCGGCCTGCACACTTCTATGTGTAAATCTCACGAGACGACTGTCGGCTTGCAATTAAATTCAATAAAAGTGTATTTTTTCCCGAAAATTGTGTTGGAAACACGCTGTGCAAAAACCACCAATTTATTCTGTAGGGCGGAGTATTGGATGAAAATTCAAGGAGGTCCGGTAACTAAAATCATCATCTGGCCGAGGTCCGAAAATAAATGTCCCCATTAGTGTTCCCCCTTACATCAGATTCCCCTCCAGAGTCATTTATTAAAATCGGTGCCACCATCAGACTTCCCCATAAATCAGTTGCCACCATCAACCCCTGTACAAGGCGTTTCCATCAGAGTGCCCCCTTACATCAGGTGTCCCCATCAGAGTGCCCCCTTACATCAGGTGTCCCCATCAGAGCGCCCCCTTACATCAGGTGTCCCCATCAGAGTGCCCCCTACATTAGGCATTTCCATCAGAGTGCCCCCTTACATCAGGTGTCCTCATCAGAGTGCCCCCTTACATCAGGTGTCCCCATCAGAGTGCCCCCTTACATCAGGCTTTCCCACCAGAGTGCCCCCTACATTAGGCATTTCCATCAGAGTGCCCCCTTACATCAGGTGTCCTCATCAGAGTGCCCCTTACATCAGGTGTCCTCATCAGAGTGCCCCCTTACATTAGGTGTCCCCATTAGAATGCCCCATTATAAAAGCTTCCCCCATCACAGTGACACCTTACAAGGTGTGCCTATCAGAGTGCCCCCTTAAATTAGGCATTTCCATCAGAGTTCCCCCTTACATCAGGTGTCCTCATCAGAGTGCCCCCTTACATCAGGCATTCCCATCAGAGTGCCCCCTTTCATCAGGCATTCCCATCAGAGTGCCCCCTTTCATCAGGCATTCCCATCAGAGTGCCCCCTTAAATTAGGCATTTCCATCAGAGTGCCCCCTTTCATCAGGCATTCCCATCAGAGTGCCCCCTTAAATTAGGCATTTCCATCAGAGTTCCCCCTTACATCAGGCATTCCCATCAGAGTCCCCCCTTACATCAGGCATTCCCATCAGAGTGCCCCCTTTCATCAGGCATTCCCATCAGAGTGCCCCCTTACATCAAGCAATCTCATCAGAGTGCCCCCTTACATCAGGCATTCCCATCAGAGTGCCCCCATCCATCAGGCATTCCCATCAGAGTGCCCCCTTACATCAGGAATTCCCATCAGAGTGCCCCCTTACGTCAGACATTCCCATCAGAGTGCCCCCTTACATCAGGCATTCCCATCAGAGTGCCCCCTTACATCAGGCATTCCCATCAGAGTGCCCCCTTACATCAGGCATTCCAATCAGAGTGCCCCCTTACATCAGGCATTCCCATCAGAGTGCCCCCTTACATCAGGCATTCCCATCAGAGTGCCCCCTTACATCAGGCATTCCAATCAGAGTGCCCCCTTACATCAGGCATTCCAATCAGAGTGTCCCCTACATCAGGCATTCCAATCAGAGTGCCCCCTTACATCAGGCATTCCAATCAGAGTGCCCCCTTACATCAGGCATTCCCATCAGAGTGCCCCCTTACATCAGGCATTCCAATCAGAGTGCCCCCTTACATCAGGCATTCCAATCAGAGTGTCCCCTACATCAGGCATTCCAATCAGAGTGCCCCCTTACATCAGGCATTCCAATCAGAGTGCCCCCTTACATCAGGCATTCCCTTCAGAGTGCCCCCTTACATCAGGCATTCCCATCAGAGTGCCCCCTTACATCAGGCATTCCAATCAGAGTGCCCCCTTACATCAGGCATTCCAATCAGAGTGCCCCCTTACATCAGGCATTCCCATCAGAGTGCCCCCTTACATCAGGCATTCCAATCAGAGTGCCCCCTTACATCAGGCATTCCCATCAGAGTGCCCCCTTACATCAGGCATTCGATGTAGCATCCTCTTTTATATTTTACTAAAAATTGGATAATGCATTTACTGGTTTTTTTTGCAATATTACAAGGAATGTTTATGTCCCTTATAATAGGAATAAAAAATTAATTGAAAGAAAGGGACAGTATAAAAAAAATAAAATAAACTAGAGAAAGAAATGTTTCAAAGCGCCCCAGTCCCAAAAATTGTACTGGAAACACGCGGCGCAAATAACGCGACATAAAAAAATGCAAAAACCACCAATTTATTCTATAGGGCCTCTGCTTTGAGAATATATCATGTTTGAGGGTTCTAAGACTTTTTTTTTGCAAAAAAAGAGGACCTGTCGTGCTTATTTCTGTTATAGGAATAAAATGTGATTTTTTAAAAAAAGGAACTGTATAAAAATAAAATAAATAAGATAAAAAAACATTTTTTTAAAGCGCCCCAGTCGCACCACACATGTTAGGTATCGCCGCGAACGTCAGAACGAGAGCAATAATTCTAGCGCCAGATCTCCTCTGTAACCATAAACTGGTAACTTGTAAAGATTTTGAAAGCGTCGCCTATGGAGATTTTTAGGTACCTGTCAGGGATCCCGGGTCCTCGGCGGCGCGCGCATGCGCAGACCGCCGATCCGTCCCAGCCGGCGAGCGCAGAATCCTCGGCGATCGCGGCGGCCGCGCATGCGCAGTAGCGATCGCGGCCGCACCAATGGGAGAGCAGGGCGCCCTATTTAAAGCTGCCTGTGCATCTCCAAATTGCCGCAAGGTCTCGTTCCTGTTCCTGTAAGTACGCTCCTTGTTGCCAAACTCTGCCTGTTCTGTTTATGCTGACCTTCTCCTGCTCTGACCCCGGCTCGTCCCTGACCATCCTTCTGCCTGACCTCCTGCACCGCGCTGCCCGCTACCTGCTGAACCTGGCTTGTGACCCCGACCATTCTCCGCTTACTCCCCCCGTACCACGCTGCCCGCACAATACCGACCCGGCTAGTCTGACCTCGCCTACTCCTGATAGCTGCCCATCCATCCCGCTCGGATCGGGATCTGTCATCCCATCCGTCCCGCTCGGATCGGGATCTGTCATCCCATCCGTCCCGCTCGGATCGGGATCTGTCATCCCCTTCACAGCAGGCTCTACCCGGGCACATACCCTCAGCGGGACCCCTCTGCCACCGCCGGGGGTGCCCAGGGACGCGACCTGGTTTCAGTCTTGCACCAAGTCCATCCCCACCATCAGGGGCCCTGGTGAAAAGGCAGACTGGGACTTAGACTCCGCGTCCTGGGAAACCCCGTGCCGTGGACCACTAGAGATCCCGTTGGGCGGAGCCTGACAGTACCTTGCGGCCATGACTGAGCCTGGAAGGGGAACTTCCCCTCTGGACGACATCTGCCAACGGATGGAGACCCTTACACTGGGAATTAGGGGCCTACAGGAAGGTTATACGGTATTGGACAGACGCACGCAGTCCTTAGCTAACCCTACCAGGGGGTCTGGGGAACCCATTAGGAAGACTCCGGGGTTGTTACCCGCACCAGAACCCCGTGTCCCCACACCGGAACGTTTTTCCGGAGACCGAAGTAGATTCAGGACCTTTCGTAACTCCTGTCAGTTATACTTTGACCTCCAGCCTCAGACCTTTTCCTCCGAATCAGTGAGGGTAGGGTTCATTATTTCCCTACTACAGGGGGGACCCCAAGACTGGGCCCACCGTCTCCGAGAGAAGCGAGACCCACTATTGCAGTCAGTGACGGTATTTTTTGAGGCTATGGCCCTCTTGTATGACGACCCGCTGCGCACCGCAACGGCCGAGAAGGCCCTATATACACTCAGGCAGGGTCACCGGACAGTGGAGGACTATGCCGCCGAATTCAGGCGTTGGCATAGTGACTGCCAATGGAACGAGGCGGCTCTGCACCACCAGTTCCGCGTAGGGTTAGCTGAACCCCTGAAGGACGAATTGGCCCGAATAGACATACCTAGCACTTTGGAGGCCTTGATAGCTTTGACTATTCAAATTGACCGCCGGTTACGGGAGCACAGGCAGGGAAGATGCAACCAAGGACAAGGATCAACTGGAACACCCCCTCAGGCCTCTACCCAGTTACAGCCGGCAGGCCAGAATCAGGTTGCCATGGATTCACCCGAGACCGGGCCATCGGGAAGGATCCGACCGACACTTACGCCTGAGGAACGCCAGAGGCGTCTTGCCAACCATCTCTGCCTCTACTGTGGGGGAACAGGCCATGTGGTACGTACCTGTCCAGCCAAGAGGGGTAAGTGTTCCGCTGTTTTCTCTACAGTCACTTCTAACAGTGTGGGCAATACTAGCTATCTGGCGGTACCTGTGTCACTTCAGCTGCCGGGGAGAACAGTGGTGACCACGGCTATTGTGGATTCTGGGGCGTGTAGTTGCTTCATAGATTTAGACTTTGCAGTTCAGCAACAAATTCCCCTACAAACCAAGGAGGTGGGATTGAATATTTTTCTAGCAGATGGTTCACGTATTAAGTCAGGAGTGGTGGACCACGAGACCCCACCTATCCGTACTACCATATCGACCCATCATGAAGAACTCCTTCGGTTGGACGCCATAGCATCCCCACTATTTCCAATTATTTTGGGGCTCCCGTGGTTACGAGCCCATAATCCCCAGGTGGACTGGAAGGCGGGTTCTATGCAGTTCCTCTCCCCATACTGCCAGCAGCATTGCCTCCCTAAGATCTCCCCGATTCCACCGACTTTGTTGTGTCTAGAGACAGATGCAGAGCTGGCGCAAGTCATTCCGTCAGTTTACCATAATTTTCTGGACGTGTTTAGCAAGCGGGGGGGCGGACATTCTCCCTCCGCACCGAGCTTATGACTGCCCAATTGATCTCCTCCCGGGGTCGGAAATCCCATTTGGGCGGATATTCCCCTTATCCGAACGGGAGTTAGGGGTACTAAAGGAGTATATAGATGAAAACCTCCATAAGGGGTTTATTAGACCCTCCACGTCACCAGCCGGGGCGGGCATTTTCTTTGTGGAGAAAAAAGACAAGTCCCTCCGGCCCTGCGTAGATTACCGGGACTTGAATAAGGTCACAGTAAAGAACCGTTACCCGCTACCACTCGTCCCCGAGCTGTTTCAGAGGCTGAAGTCAGCATCTGTCTTCACTAAACTAGACTTGAGAGGTGCCTATAATTTAGTTCGTATCAGAGAGGGGGACGAGTGGAAGACAGCATTCCGTACCAGATTCGGACACTTTGAATACTTGGTTATGCCCTTCGGCCTATGCAACGCCCCTGCCACCTTCCAACATTTCATAAACGATGTGTTCAGGGACTACCTAGATATCTTCGTCATTGTATACCTAGACGATATCCTTGTTTTTTCCCCAACCTTGGAGGACCATAGAGGTCACGTGAGGCGCGTGTTAGAACGGCTCCGCCAACACAGCTTATATGCCAAGGCAGACAAGTGCTGCTTTGAACAGAGTAGCATTTCGTTTCTGGGTCTAACCATCTCTCCCACGGGAATAGCCATGGATCCTCAAAAGGTTTCGGCCATTTTAGATTGGCCAGCCCCTGCCGATAAGAAAGCGGTCCAACGCTTCATCGGCTTCGCGAATTTCTACAGAAAGTTCATTAAGAACTTTTCGGGCCTAGTGTCCCCAATCACCCAGCTGACCAGGCAGGGGGTTCGCTTCCAATGGACACCCGAGGCACAGAGGGCTTTCGAAGCCTTGAAGGAATTGTTTACGGCGGCTCCTATTCTGAGCCACCCTGATTCGTCCTTGCCATATATCTTGGAGGTGGACGCATCCGAGAATGCGGTCGGGGCGATCCTGTCCCAGAGGAAGGGCATCAAAGAACTCATGCACCCAGTGGCTTTCTTCTCCAGGAAACTGACTCCTGCGGAAAGGAATTATGATATCGGGGATCGGGAGCTCTTGGCGATTAAGGTGGCACTAGAGGAATGGAGATACTTGTTGGAAGGGGCGGTACACCCAATATTGATTTTTACGGATCATAAGAACCTAGAGTATCTGAGGACAGCTAAACGTCTGAGGCCACGTCAAGCCAGGTGGGCGCTGTTCTTTTCACGGTTCTCTTTCCATATAACCTATAGGCCAGGGTCTAAGAACACAAAACCAGACGCGCTCTCCCGCATGTTTGGGGATCCCGAAGAGAACCCCAAGCCAGACACTATCCTGCCCCCAGGAAATTTCTTAGTTCTCCAATCGGAGCTCCATTCTCAACTGCAGACCGCGTCCGTAGGAATGCAAGGTCCACCTGGGGTTCCCTTACTAAATAGGGAAGGACTTTTTTGGAAGGAGGATCAGATTGTGGTCCCTGAGGAGGCCCGTACATTGGTATTAGGATACTGCCACGATCACCCGCTGGCCGGGCACTTCGGGGTACGTAAGACCTTGGAGCTGCTGCAGCGTACTTTCTGGTGGCCTAATATGGCCAGGGAGTGCGAAACCTACATTAAGACCTGTCCCGTGTGTCAGAGAAACAAACCCACTAGGAATAAAGCTTGGGGTCTCTTGCGCCCATTACCCATTCCCGACAGGCCATGGACCATGATTTCCATTGACTTTATCGTGGAACTTCCACCTTCTCAGGACCACACAGCAATCTTCGTGATTGTGGACCGCCTGTCCAAGATGGCCCATTTTGTACCCTTAAAGGACACACCTACGGCCCTTGAAACAGCACGTGTGTTTATTAAGGAAGTAGTAAGACTCCACGGAATTCCCAGGGACATTGTATCTGACAGAGGGGTTCAGTTTACGTCCAGGTTCTGGAAAGCTCTATGTGAAACCCTGGGGATTAAGTTATCGTTCTCTTCTGCTTATCACCCACAGACCAATGGCCAGACGGAGCGTACAAACCAGACCCTAGAGCAGTACCTCAGGTGCTATACCACCTTCCTCCAAGATGACTGGGTTACTCTCCTGCCGCTTGCGGAATTCGCATATAATAATGCAAGTCACTCTGCTACTAGACAGTCCCCGTTTTTCGCAAACTATGGGTTCCACCCTGTATTCCTGCCAGATCTAATCCCAGAGGTCGCAGTCCCAGCCACGCAGGATATGTTGACCTTTCTGTCAACCAATAGCAAGGTATTGCGGGAAGCAATGGCAAAGGCCCAGGATGACAACAAGAGGGCGTTTGATAGGAAGAGAAGAGGGGAATTGAGTTTGCGGCCAGAGGACCAGGTTTGGTTGTCCACCGCAAATTTAAAAATGTCCTGCCCTTCAAAGAAATTGGCTCCCAAGTTCTTGGGGCCTTTCCGGGTCAAACGTAAGGTCAACGAGGTGGCATACGAGCTGGCACTGCCCGAATCTATGAAGGTTCATCCGGTCTTCCATGTGTCCCTGTTGAAACCGGCAACTCCAGACCCCTTCCCGGATCGAAGGTCTAAGCCACCGGAGGCAGTAGACGTGGATGGGGAGGAGGAATTTGAAGTTGAAGCTATCTTAGATTGCAGGAAGAGGGGAGGCCAAACTCAGTTTCTGGTTAAATGGAAAGGATATGGGGCGGAGGAAAATTCATGGGAGCCGGCCCAAAATGTGCACGCCCCAAGGCTTGTGCGGGAATTTTTTCGGAACCAGCCGTTGAGTAGGGGTCGGTTGGGCATCCGGAGGTTGCCCGTAGGGGGGGGGGCAATGTCAGGGATCCCGGGTCCTCGGCGGCGCGCGCATGCGCAGACCGCCGATCCGTCCCAGCCGGCGAGCGCAGAATCCTCGGCGATCGCGGCGGCTGCGCATGCGCAGTAGCGATCGCGGCCGCACCAATGGGAGAGCAGGGCGCCCTATTTAAAGCTGCCTGTGCATCTCCAAATTGCCGCAAGGTCTCGTTCCTGTTCCTGTAAGTACGCTCCTTGTTGCCAAACTCTGCCTGTCCTGTTTATGCTGACCTTCTCCTGCTCTGACCCCGGCTCGTCCCTGACCATCCTTCTGCCTGACCTCCTGCACCGCGCTGCCCGCTACCTGCTGAACCTGGCTTGTGACCCCGACCATTCTCCGCTTACTCCCCCCGTACCACGCTGCCCGCACAATACCGACCCGGCTAGTCTGACCTCGCCTACTCCTGATAGCTGCCCATCCATCCCGCTCGGATCGGGATCTGTCATCCCATCCGTCCCGCTCGGATCGGGATCTGTCATCCCATCCGTCCCGCTCGGATCGGGATCTGTCATCCCCTTCACAGCAGGCTCTACCCGGGCACATACCCTCAGCGGGACCCCTCTGCCACCGCCGGGGGTGCCCAGGGACGCGACCTGGTTTCAGTCTTGCACCAAGTCCATCCCCACCATCAGGGGCCCTGGTGAAAAGGCAGACTGGGACTTAGACTCCGCGTCCTGGGAAACCCCGTGCCGTGGACCACTAGAGATCCCGTTGGGCGGAGCCTGACAGTACCGTAGTGTGTCGCCATTCTAAGAGCGTGCGCCATTTTAAAGCATGACGTGTTTGGTATCTATTTACTCGTGTCACACACTTATAGTTAACCTCAACCTCTCTCATACTAACATTATCGTGTATCAATCTAAACATCTTTCTCTGTCTATCTTCATCAAACCCAACTCCCATATCCCTTTCCCATTTTGTTATAAAAGTTAACTTTGTGTTTGTGTCTAATTCTGTGAGTATTCTATACAGTTTTGAAATACCGTGCTTCCCATCCCTTCGTGTCTCTAACAACCTTTCAAACATATTCCACTCCTGTTTTAATCTCAGGGGTTTCGGTAGATTTCCAATAAAACATTTCAATTGATGATATTTCCACTCATCTATTCTAATAAAAATATCTCCCTTCTTCTCTATTAAATCTTTAAGTGATCTCAGTTCCCCCTCCACCAAAACATCTCTCAGTTGGGTATCCTCCTTTCTAAACCATCTCCCTGATATCTTATTCTTTCCCGGGGGAAAGTACTCAGTATTTGTGAGAGGCATTAATACTGAATTAAATTCCCATTTCATGTTTTTGTGTAAATTGTCCCATACCCTAAAGACATTTAAAGTGTAGATACTTGTGCTTTCTTTACTTCCCCTGAACTGTGGTGGGACCCATATCATCTGACTCAATCTAATGCCACTAAGATCATTTTCAATTGTTACCCAACTTTTCCCCTTATGGTTAAATGTCCAGTCATATATTCTTGCTAAAACCACTGCTTTATAGTATCTCTTGACATCTGGTAGACCCAATCCCCCTTTCTCTTTAGTCCAGCGGTTCTCAACCTGGGGGTCGCGACCCCTTTGGGGGTCGAACGACCATTTCCCAGGGGTCACCTAAGACCATCGGAAAACACATATTTCCGATGGTCTTAGGAACCGAGACACCGCTGCTGTCTCCGGCGATGTGTGGGCGGGATGATATGCTGCCCCTGTCACCGCCTCCTCGCCGCTGATTGGCCACCGGAACTGTAGCTCAGGAGAGGCACACAGGCGGCCAATCACCGGCAAGAAGGTGGAGCTTGGAGAGGAGGAGCCGAGCGGCAGTGCGCGGAGATCGAAGAAGATCGCGGGAGCTGCAGGAACAAGTGAAGAGAGAGGCCAGAGAAGGAAGACAGCTGACAGGTAAGTGCAAATTTTGCTGCTGCAGCCAGATATGCAGGTTGTAGATGGGAGAGGGAGAGAGCGAGCCCAGGCTGGAGCAGGAGTCAGCAAGGTAAGTATCATTGGTGTCAGTGGAAGGGATAGTGCCCCATCATTTGTGTCACTAATACCAACGATGGGGCACTATTCCTCCCCCCACTGACACCAACGATGGGGCACTATTCCTCCCCTCACTGACACCAACGATGGGGCACTATTCCTCCCCCCACTGACACCAACGATAGGGCACTATTCCTCCCCCCACTGACACCAACGATGGGGCACTATTCCTCCCCTCACTGACACCAACGATGGGGCACTATTCCTCCCCTCACTGACACCAAGGATGGGGCACTATTCCTCCCCCCACTGACACCAACGATGAGACAGTATTCCTCCCCTCACTGACACCAACGATGGGGCACTATTCCTCCCCCCACTGACACCAACGATGGGGCACTATTCCTCCCCCCACTGACACCAACGATGGGGCACTATTCCTCCCCCCACTGACACCAACGATGGGGCACTATTCCTCCCCCCACTGACACCAACGATGGGGCACTTTTCCTCCCCCCACTGACACCAACGATGGGGCACTATTCCTCCCCCCACTGACACCAACGATGGGGCACTATTCCTCCCCCCACTGACACCAACGATGGGGCACTATTCCTCCCCCCACTGACACCAACGATGGGGCACTATTCCTCCCCCCACTGACACCAACGATGGGGCACTATTCCTCCCCCCACTGACACCAATGATGGGGCACTATTCCTCCCACTAACGCCAATGATGGGGCACTATTCCTCCCACTGATACCAATGATGGGGCACTATTCCTCCCACTGATACCAATGATGGGGCACTATTCCTCCCACTGACACCAATGATGGGGCACTATTCCTCCCACTGATACCAATGATGGGGCACTATTCCTCCCACTGACACCAATGATGGGGCACTATTCCTCCCACTGATACCAATGATGGGGCACTATTCCTTCCACTGACACCAATGATGGAGCATTATTCCTCCCACTCATACCAATGATGGAGCACTATTCCTCCCAATGACACCAATGATGGGGCACTATTCCTCCCACTCATACCAATGATGGGGCACTATTCCTCCCACTCATACCAATGATGGGGCACTATTCCTCCCACTCATACCAATGATGGGGCACTATTCCTCCCACTGACACCAATGATGGGTCACTATTCCTCCCACTGACACCAATGATGGGGCACTATTCCTCCCACTGACACCAATGATGGGGCACTATTCCTCCCACTGACACCAATGATGGGGCACTATTCCTCCCACTGACACCAATGATGGGTCACTATTCCTCCCACTGACACCAATGATGGGGCACTATTCCTCCCACTGACACCAATGATGGGGCACTATTCCTCCCACTGACACCAATGATGGGGCACTATTCCTCCCACTGACACCAATGACGGGGCACTATTCCTCCCACTGACACCAATGATGGGGCACTATTCCTCCCACTCATACCAATGATGGGGCACTATTCCTCCCACTCATACCAATGATGGGGCACTATTCCTTCCACTGACACCAATGATGGGGCACTATTCCTCCCACTGATACAATGATGGGGCACTATTCCTCCCACTGACACCAATGATGGGGCACTATTCCTCCCACTGACACCAATGATGGGGCACTATTCCTCCCACTGACACCAATGATGGGGCACTATTCCTTCCACTGACACCAATGATGGGGCACTATTCCTCCCACTGACACCAATGATGGGGCACTATTCCTTCCACTGACACCAGTGATGGAGCACTATTCCTCCCACTGACACCAATGATGGGGCACTATTCCTCCCACTGATACCAACGATGGGACACTATTCATCCCACTGACATCAGTGATGGGGCACTATTCCTCCCACTGACACCAATGATGGGGCACTATTCCTCCCACTGACACCAATGATGGGGCACTATTCCTCCCACTGACACCAATGATGGGGCACTATTCCTCCCACTGACACCAATGACGGGGCACTATTCCTCCCACTGACACCAATGATGGGGCACTATTCCTCCCACTCATACCAATGATGGGGCACTATTCCTCCCACTCATACCAATGATGGGGCACTATTCCTTCCACTGACACCAATGATTGGGCACTATTCCTCCCACTGATACTAATGATGGGGCACTATTCCTCCCACTGACACCAATGATGGGGTACTATTCCTCCCACTGACACCAATGATGGGGCACTATTCCTCCCACTGACACCAATGATGGGGCACTATTCCTCCCACTGACACCAATGATGGGGCACTATTCCTCCCACTGACACCAATGATGGGGCACTATTCCTCCCACTGACACCAATGATGGGGCACTATTCCTCCCACTAACGCCAATGATGGGGCACTATTCCTCCCACTGATACCAATGATGGGGCACTATTCCTCCCACTGATACCAATGATGGGGCACTATTCCTCCCACTGACACCAATGATGGGGCACTATTCCTCCCACTGACACCAATGATGGGGCACTATTCCTCCCACTGATACCAATGATGGGACACTATTCCTCCTACTGATACCAATGATGGGGCACTATTCCTCCCACTGATACCAATGATGGGGCACTATTCCTCCCACTGACACCAATGATGGGGCACTATTCCTTCCACTGACACCAATGATGGAGCATTATTCCTCCCACTCATACCAATGATGGAGCACTATTCCTCCCAATGACACCAATGATGGGGCACTATTCCTCCCACTCATACCAATGATGGGGCACTATTCCTCCCACTCATACCAATGATGGGGCACTATTCCTCCCACTCATACCAATGATGGGGCACTATTCCTCCCACTGACACCAATGATGGGTCACTATTCCTCCCACTGACACCAATGATGGGGCACTATTCCTCCCACTGACACCAATGATGGGGCACTATTCCTCCCACTGACACCAATGATGGGGCACTATTCCTCCCACTGACACCAATGACGGGGCACTATTCCTCCCACTGACACCAATGATGGGGCACTATTCCTCCCACTCATACCAATGATGGGGCACTATTCCTCCCACTCATACCAATGATGGGGCACTATTCCTTCCACTGACACCAATGATGGGGCACTATTCCTCCCACTGATACAATGATGGGGCACTATTCCTCCCACTGACACCAATGATGGGGCACTATTCCTCCCACTGACACCAATGATGGGGCACTATTCCTCCCACTGACACCAATGATGGGGCACTATTCCTTCCACTGACACCAATGATGGGGCACTATTCCTCCCACTGACACCAATGATGGGGCACTATTCCTCCCACTGACACCAATGATGGGGCACTATTCCTTCCACTGACACCAATGATGGAGCACTATTCCTCCCACTGACACCAATGATGGGGCACTATTCCCCCCACTGACACCAATGGTGGGGCACTATTCCTCCCACTGATACCAACGATGGGACACTATTCATCCCACTGACATCAGTGATGGGGCACTATTCCTCCCACTGACACCAATGATGGGGCACTATTCCTCCCACTGACACCAATGATGGGGCACTATTCCTCCCACTGACACCAATGATGGGGCACTATTCCTCCCACTGACACCAATGACGGGGCACTATTCCTCCCACTGACACCAATGATGGGGCACTATTCCTCCCACTCATACCAATGATGGGGCACTATTCCTCCCACTCATACCAATGATGGGGCACTATTCCTTCCACTGACACCAATGATTGGGCACTATTCCTCCCACTGATACTAATGATGGGGCACTATTCCTCCCACTGACACCAATGATGGGGCACTATTCCTCCCACTGACACCAATGATGGGGCACTATTCCTCCCACTGACACCAATGATGGGGCACTATTCCTCCCACTGACACCAATGATGGAGCACTATTCCTCCCACTGACACCAATGATGGGGCACTATTCCTCCCACTGACACCAATGATGGGACACTATTCCTCCCACTGACATCAGTGATGGGGCGCTAGTCCTCCCACTGCAAAATTACAGTTATGAAGTAGCAACGAAAATAATTTTATGGTTGGGGGTCACCACAACATGAGGAACTGTATTAAGGGGTCGCGGCATTAGAAAGGTTGAGAACCACTGCTTTAGTCCTACTCAATGTTTTATACGCTATTCTAGGTTTTTTATTCTTCCATATGTATCTTGTTAACATTTTTTTTGATTATCTTAAAGAAGGCTTCTGGAATTTTAATTGGTACCATTTGAAATCTATACAGTATTTTAGGCATAATTACCATTTTGACTAGGTTTATACGTCCTATCCAGGATGGATTTCCTCCTTCTAGTCTTTTTAAATCTTCCCTGATCTCATTTATCAAAGAGATATAGTTTAATCTATACAAATGCTTAGATGAGGCCGTGAGTTTTATTCCTAGGTGTTTTATCTCTTTTTCTCTCCATATAAAGGGGAATTCTTTTTGTAGTTTTTCTTTTTCATCCTTTGATATATTAATATTCAAGATCTCTGTTTTCGTTGGATTAATTTTTTGGTTACTTCCCTTGTAATAGGAAAAAAATGTGATTTAAAAAAGGGACAGTATAAAAAAATAAATAAATAAATAAAATAAAGAAGAGGAAAATTTTTTTAAGCAAAAAAGAGGACCTGTCATGCAAAAAAAGTCAAAAAAGAGGACCTGTCTATTACAAGGAATGGTTACTTCCCTTGTAATAGGAATAAAATGTGATTTAAAAAAGGGACAGTATAAAAAAAAAAATAAATAAATAAAATAAAGAAGAGGAAATTTTTTTTAAGCAAAAAAGAGGACCTGTCATGCTTATTTCTATTACAAAGAATGTTTACATTCCTTGTAAAAGGAATAACATTTAATTTTAAAAAAGGGGACTGTATAAAAATAAAAGAAAACTATTTTTTTTAAAGCGCCCCAGTGGCACCACACATGTGAGGTTTCGCCGCGAACGTCAGAATGAGAGCAATAATTCTAGCGCCAGGGCATAGGGTTATGCATTGTGTTTTTTGGGGGATTTTTTAATGTAATATTACAAGGGATGTTTGTAATAAGATTAAAAAATTAATTTAAAAAAAGGGACAGTATAAAAAAAAATAAATAAACAAGAGAATTTATTTTTTAAACCAAAAAGAGGACCTGTCATGCTTATTTCTATTACAAGGAATGTTTACATTCTAAAATGTGATTTTAAAAAAAGGGACTGTATAAAAATAAAAAAGAATTTTTTTTTTAAAGCTCCCCAGTGGCACCACACATGTGAGGTTTCACCGCGAACGTCAGAATGAAAGCAATAATTCTAGCGCCAGGGCATAGGGTTATGCATTGTGTTTTTTGGGGATTTTTTTATGTAATATTACAAGAGATATTTATGTCCTTTGTAATAAGAATAAAAAATGAATTAAAAAAAAGGGACAGTATAAAAAAATAAATAAAATAAAGAAGAGAATCTTTTTTTTTTAAGCAAAAAAGAGGACCTGTCATGCTTATTTCTATTACAAGGAATCTTTACATCCCTTGTAATAGGAATAAAATGTGATTTAAAAAAAGGGATAAAAATAAAATAAATAAGAAAAACATATTTTTTTTAAAGCGCCCCAGACGCACCACAAACGGGACGGACTGACCATTTGGAAACTCAGGCACTGCCTGAGGGCCCGGGGTCAGTAGGGGGCCCCATGAGATGCCCCTGGTACCTTTTTCATAGGCTTTTTTGAGTTTGGGCAAGGACACAGGGGCCCCATGATCCCCTATTTCCCAGGGGCCCCATGATCCCCTATTGCCCGGGGGCCCCGTGAGTTTTCAGTCCGCCCCTGACCACACATGTGAGGTATCGCCGCGAATGTCAGAACGAGAGCGATAATTCTAGCGCCAGGGCACAGGGTTGGGCATTTTGTGTATTTTGGGGTTTTTTATGCAATATTACGTCCCTTGTAATAAGAATAAAAAATGAATAAGGAAAGGGACAGTATATAAAAAATTAAATAAATAAAAATATTGTACTAAACATTGAGTTATTTTTTTTTCAATATAATTAAAAAAAGTGTATTTTTTCCTAAAAATTGCTTTATAAACACGCTGCGCAAATACCGCGCAACATTAAAAAAATGCCAAAACCCCCAATTTATTCTCCAGGCCTCTGCTTTGCAGATAGTTCATATTTGGGGGTTCCAAGACATTTTTTAGCAAAAAAAACAGATTTTAAAATGTCGACAAATAGAGTCAGAAATGGTTTGGGGCCGTGTGTGCGGCAACAGCGGTGGGGTGAAGAGTTACATGGAGGGTGTATACTTTGTTTTGGGTGCGGGAGCTGAGAGGGGGGAGGTCTCCTTTAAATCAATGTCCGTTGTATAACTGTATTCGATTGGTTGATGTGTGACAGGTAACAATGTAACAATCTCCGGGGAGGCGTTCCCCTATGAGGATCCATCGAGCGATAACAATGTAACAATCTCCGGGGAGGAGTTCCCCTTTAATTGAGGATCCATCGAGCGATAACAATGTAACAATCTCCGGGGAGGAGTTCCCCTTTAATTGAGGATCCATCGAGCGATAACAATGTAACAATCTCCGGGGAGGCGTTCCCCTTTAATTGAGGATCCATCGAGCGATAACAATGTAACAATCTCCGGGGAGGCGTTCCCCTTTCATTGAGGATCCATCGAGCGATAACAATGTAACAATCTCCGGGGAGGCGTTCCCCTATGAGGATCCATCGAGCGATAACAATGTAACAATCTCCGGGGAGGAGTTCCCCTTTAATTGAGGATCCATCGAGCGATAACAATGTAACAACCTCCGGGGAGGAGTTCCCCTTTAATTGAGGATCCATCGAGCGATAACAATGTAACAACCTCCGGGGAGGAGTTCCCCTTTAATTGAGGATCCATGGAGCGGTAGAGCGGTAACAATGTAACAATCGCCTTTGAGGATCCATTGAGCGGTAACAATGTATCACTCTGCGCTCTGCTACAGGCTCCCCCCCCCCCTCCTGTCAGATCTCTTCGGGCCGCGCGCGCTCCCTGTCCGTCTGACGTCACCGTTGCCGTGGCAGCGACTGGGAAAAAGAAAAAAAGCGGCCACAACACAACCCGAGACCCCTCCCTCCCGAGTCTCCATGGCAGCGGGCGGGTTGTGGGTGGGCGTGTCCGGCTAGGGCAGCGCGCGCCATCTGCAGTTCGTTACCAACCAGCGCAAGGACGCGGGAGCCGGGGTGGGCGGGGCATGCTGAGGAAAAAAGAGGGCCCAACGGCTGGTTCCCGCCTACAAAGGCGGAGATTCGCCTGACGTCCCTGCGTTTTGTTCAATCTGATCCCTCTGGAAGGGTCGACGTCCTGACCCCGCCCTCCGCTGCCTCTTCCCGCCCTCCACCGGCGATCAGTGCTATTGTCTCTTGCAGGGGGGCGTGTCTTCAGGCACATCTCGCGGTGATTGGCTGTCGCGTGAGGCCGGACCCTCCCGCGGGGTGTCAGCCTGTCGTGTTGTGACGCAGCTCCGCCCGACTCGTCCTGCTCGGCTGTGAGGGAGAGGAAAATGGCGGACGGAGAGCTGAACGTGGACAGTCTGATCAGCCGCCTGCTGGAGGGTGAGTGAGGGGGAGGCGAGGGACCCGGGGAGAGGGGCTTCCCCGAGGGGAGGGGCCCCGGGAATGACAGGTCCGCTCCGCTGTCAGGGGCCACAATATGGCGGGAGAGTCTAAGGACCTTCAGTGTGGGGGAAGGGCTGCCAGGGGTCCGCTATGGAGGAGGAAGGACTTTATGGGGCCCCGAGGGGGAGGGGATGATGAGAGGGGAGGACTGCCAGGGGCCCATTATGAGGTGAGGGACTTTATAGGGCTCAGTATGGGGGAGGGGTTACTTTATGGGGCCCCAGTGAGGAAGAGGGGGTGATGGGGGATAACCAGAGGGGCTGGGCTGGCAGGGGCCTATTGGGGGGGATGGATTTTATGGGGCCCCAGTGAGGAAGTAGAGGTAATAGGGGGTTGGGAGGGAGGTCCTCGGACCCCTCAGTGTGGGGTCATAGGGTGGTTTGAGGGACATCCTCAGGGGCCCTCAGTGTGGGGTCATAGGGTGGTTTGAGGGACATCCTCAGGGGCCCTCAGTGTGGGGTGATAGGGGGGTGGGAGGGACGTCCTGGGGGGCCCTCAGTGTGGGGCGATAGGGGGGTGTGAGGGACGTCCTCGGGGGCCCCTCAGTGTGTGAGGGACGTCCTCGGGGGCCCCTCAGTGTGTGAGGGACGTCCTCGGGGGGGGCCCCTCAGTGTGGGGTGATAGGGGTGTGGGAGAGAAGTCCTCGGGGGGCCCCTCAGTGTGGGGTGATAGGGGTGTGGGAGGGACGTCCTCGGGGGCCCCTCAGTGTGGGAGGGACGTCCTCGGGGGCTCCTCAGTGTGGGGTGATAGGGGTGTGGGAGGGACGTCCTCGGGGGCCCCTCAGTGTGGGAGGGACGTCCTCGGGGGCCCCTCAGTGTGGGAGGGATGTCCTCGGGGGGGCCCTCAGTGTGGGGTGATAGGGGTGTATGGAGCACGCTCAGGTTAGCGGAGAGCAAAGTGCCTGTTAAAGCGGAACTAAACCCTCCTGTCCTTTACAGCCAAGGAAGCTGCCATCTTAGCCTCTGTCTGATCTGCAGTTGCCATGGTGAGGGTCATGTGATCAGTTATGACATCATCCATCGTCCGGGAGGGTGTAGCGGATTGTTGGAATATTCGGATGATGGGAGGGTGTAGCGGAGCGGAGTCCTGGAGGGTGTTGTGGATTGTTGGAATATTCGGATGATGGGAGGGTGTAGCGGAGCGGAGTCCTGGAGGGTGTAGTGGATTGATGGAATATTTGAATGATGTCCCAAAGGGTGTAGTGGATTGGTGGAATGTACAGATGATGGGAGGGTGTAGCAGAGCGGTGTCTCGGATGGTGTAGCGGATTGTTGGAATGTTCGGATGATGTCCTGGAGTGTGTAGCGGAGCGGTGTCTCGGATGGTGTAGCGTATTGGTGGAATGTTCGGATGATGGGAGGGTGTAGCAGAGCGGTGTCTCGGATGGTGTAGCGGATTGGTGGAATGTTCGGATGATGGGAGGGTGTAGCAGAGCGGTGTCTCGGATGGTGTAGCGGATTGGTGGAATGTTTGGATGATGGGAGGGTGTAGCAGAGCGGTGTCTCGGATGGTGTAGTGGATTGGTGGAATGTTCGGATGATGGGAGGGTGTAGCGGAGCGGTGTCTTGGATGGTGTAGTGGAATGTTCGGATGATGGGAGGGTGTAGCAGAGCGGTGTCTCGGATGGTGTAGCGGATTGGTGGAATGTTTGGATGATGGGAGGGTGTAGCGGAGCGGTGTCTCGGATGGTGTAGTGGATTGGTGGAATGTTCGGATGATGGGAGGAGCTCTGCAATGTCTAAGTTCTCCCTCCGCTCTCATAATTGTTACTTGTCATTGTGTATAAAGTTTCCCAGTCATGTGACTTCTCTCCCGCCCTTCCCCCCACGGTGAGTGGAGCTCTGCAGGGATACAATGTGTCCAGACTGCGGTCAGAAGGAAACACGTAAAGTTGTATTGGTGACAATGTATCTCTCGGCTCCGCGTGTTCTGCAGACTCGGATTGTTTTCTTCTCAGTTTATTCCTTGTTTCCTGTCCCCGGGATCTCTGTATGAGGACCAGTCCCCGCCCCCGCGTAGTTCCCAGCGCTGTGGTGGGCGGGGTTCCCTCCAGTGTGTTTCGCTCTTCACGTTGCTGTCGGCGTCCTCTGCTCTTCCAGGGATCGGGTTGTGTACAGCGAGCTGAGTTCTGACTGTGGGGTCTCCATGGAGTATCTGGGGCCCTATGGGGCCACTGCAATGTGTGCAGTCCTGCAGTGAAACGGTAAAGGCGAAGTTCCCCTTTTTGAACCGTGTGACACCTGTATTAAGGGTGGAGCCTACCTCAGCTCCTCCCACCCCTAGAAATCTGTGAATGAATAAACCACAAGACCCATCCGCCATAACAGGCGGCTTGTAGTTCTCAGTGATGAGCGCCTCTTGTAGTTCATTGACTCTCCATACAGGGCTGTGGGCAGGCAAGCCGGACTACGCAGGAGCCTGACATTGCACCCCCTCCCCCGAGTGCAATGCTTTGCCGGCCGCTTAGGAAAAGATACAAATGCACTTTTTTTTTTTTTTGCAAAAATTTGTGTTCATTTTTTCCCCCAAAGATGGACTTATCCTTTAAGGTGCTGTGTGCACAAGACAGGCTGAGGGGGAAGAAATGTCTCCGCCCACCTCCCCGCCCACATGACTAAGTGACAGGTGAGGAACCAGTAGAGGCTTTATAGTAGCACTGCCCACTATGATCACGGGTGTCCCTGTGACTGGAGATAAGGGGGGGCTGCACCCCCACACAGGGCGATGGTAAATCCACTAATTACGGGGGAAGTGATGACATATCTGGGTATAATAAAGGCTTTCCCGCCGAGAGCTTTGTTTAATAAAGAGAGTTTACTACAAATGTAAGTCCGCCTGCCGTGCTACCCCCTCCACCTCCCTTATTGCTCCACTCGCCTGCCGTGCTACCCCCTCCACCTCCCTTATTGCTCCACTCGCCTGCCGTGCTACCCCCTCCACCTCCCTTATTGCTCCACTCGCCTGCCGTGCTACCCCCTCCACCTCCCTTATTGCTCCACTCGCCTGCCGTGCTACCCCCTCCACCTCATTGCTCCACTTGCCTGCCGTGCTACCCCCTTCACCTCCCTCATTGCTCCACTCGCCTGCCGTGCTACCCCCTCCACCTCATTGCTCCACTCGCCTGCCGTGCTACCCCCTCCACCTCATTGCTCCACTCGCCTGCCGTGCTACCCCCTCCACCTCCCTTATTGCTCCACTCGCCTGCCGTGCTACCCCCTCCACCTCCCTTATTGCTCCACTCGCCTGCCGTGCTACCCTCTCCACCTCCCTTATTGCTCCACTCGCCTGCCGTGCTACCCCCTCCACCTCCCTTATTGCTGCACTCGCCTGCCGTGCTACCCTCTCCACCTCCCTTATTGCTCCACTCGCCTGCCGTGCTACCCCCTCCACCTCCCTTATTGCTGCACTCGCCTGCCGTGCTACCCCCTCCACCTCCCTTCTAGCTCCACTCGCCTGCCGTGCTACCCCCTCCACCTCCCTTATTGCTCCACTCGCCTGCCGTGCTACCCCTCCACCTCCCTTATTGCTGCACTCGCCTGCCGTGCTACCCCCTCCACCTCCCTTATTGCTCCACTCACCTGCCGTGTTACCCCCTCCACCTCCCTTATTGCTCCACTCACCTGCCGTGTTACCTGATCCAACTCTCTCTATTGGCCCCACTCGCCTACCATGAGACACATTGCACACAAGTCCTATAAATCCTATTAACACAAACATTACATACATAACAATCTGCTGAGCGAACTAACTCTGCACAAAAACCCGCCCACAACTCCGCCCAAGTTCAGGAAAGAATCTAAGAATCTTGGGACATGTAGTCCCAGAGCAATGGGCGGAAGTAATGATGTGCATGTGAACTTACTCGGTCTGACGGGACTGTATATGGATGGAGGTAGGACGTTCGGTCTGATGGGACTGTATATGGACGGAGGTAGGACGTTCGGTCTGACGGGACTGTATATGGATGGAGGTAGGACGTTCTGTCTGATGGGACTGTGTATGGATGAGGTAGGACGTTCGGTCTGATGGGACTGTATATGGAGGAGGTAGGACGTTCGGTCTGATGGGACTGTATATGGACGGAGGTAGGACGTTCGGTCTGATGGGACTGTATATGGATGAGGTAGGACGTTCGGTCTGATGGGACTGTATATGGACGAGGTAGGACGTTCGGTCTGATGGGACTGTATATGGATGGAGGTAGGACGTTCGGTCTGCCGGGACTGTATATGGAGGAGGTAGGACGTTCGGTCTGATGGGACTGTGTATGGACGGAGGTAGGACGTTCGGTCTGATGGGACTGTATATGGACGAGGTAGGACGTTCGGTCTGATGGGACTGTATATGGACAAGGTAGGACGTTCGGTCTGATGGGACTGTATATGGATGGAGGTAGGATGTTCGGTCTGATGGGACTGTGTATGGATGAGGTAGGACGTTCGGTCTGATGGGACTGTATATGGAGGAGGTAGGATGTTCGGTCTGATGGGACTGTGTATGGAGGAGGTAGGACGTTCGGTCTGATGGGACTGTATATGGACGGAGGTAGGACGTTCGGTCTGATGGGACTGTATATGGATGGAGGTAGGACGTTCGGTCTGATGGGACTGTATATGGATGAGGTAGGACGTTCGGTCTGATGGGACTGTATATGGATGGAGGTAGGACGTTCGGTCTGACGGGACTGTATATGGATGGAGGTAGGACGTTCGGTCTGACGGGACTGTATATGGAGGAGGTAGGACGTTCGGTCTGATGGGACTGTATATGGACGAGGTAGGACGTTCGGTCTGATGGGACTGTATATGGAGGAGGTAGGACGTTCGGTCTGACGGGACTGTATATGGATGGAGGTAGGACGTTGGGTCTGATGGGACTGTATATGGAGGAGGTAGGACGTTCGGTCTGATGGGACTGTATATGGAGGAGGTAGGACGTTCGGTCTGATGGGACTGTATATGGAGGAGGTAGGACGTTCGGTCTGATGGGACTGTATATGGATGGAGGTAGGACGTTCGGTCTGCTGGGACTGTGTATGGACGGAGGTAGGACGTTCGGTCTGCTGGGACTGTGTATGGACGGAGGTAGGACGTTCGGTCTGACGGGACTGTGTATGGACGGAGGTAGGACGTTCGGTCTGATGGGACTGTATATGGATGAAGGTAGGACGTTCGGTCTGCTGGGACTGTATATGGATGGAGGTAGGACGTTCGGTCTGCTGGGACTGTATAT